>NC_085022.1:6136591-6376591 GCF_963692335.1 Osmerus eperlanus
TGTACTTGTCCCACTTCTTCACCATCTTCACCCATTTGTCCACCCGCTCAATCTCCAGCTGCTTATGCTGGGGAGGGGGGGGGGGGGCAACATGGTGAATACCAGAGAGGTCCTTCAAGCTATAATACTCCAGTGCACGTTGATCTACTATGGGTATTAGTCATGGATGGCACTGCACACACACACACACCCATCCATCCATCCTCCACTCACAGACACCTCCATACTCATGCACGCACACACGCACACACACACACGTCACCAAGCCTCCGCCTGCTGTACGTACCTTCTCCTCCAGAGTACTCGGTGTGGGCAACTCCTCCTCACTAAGAGGGCAGAAACACAAGTCAACGACGTGTCCGATTTACACATCTGTTAATATCTGGCTGGATGAATAGAATCTACTCTGTGTCGACCTGTCTATTACAGCGCTGTGTGTGCGTAAGTGTTTTGTGAGTATGGAGGTGTGTGTGAGTGTGTCTGGGAATGGAGATGTGTGTGTCTATGAGTATGGGTGTGTGTGAGTGTGTATCACACCCTTAGCCCCCTAACCTAAACCTGAACCAGATCCCTGCCAATTCCCAGGGATCTCCAGCCCCCAGTTGAAGACCACACAATGGCCGAGCAGCCCTCTCTGTCACAGAGACTTACTGCAGGAAGCCAAAGCGGTCAGTGACCTTATAGATGCTGTAGTCAGCATCCTCCCAGGGGTCAATGTGGACGCCTTCCTGCCTGCCCTGGAAGTACACACACACACACACACACAGAAACACGGCCATGTGTTTATCAAACAAGTCATCAGAAGTTGACAGTCAACAGGTCGTAATTCTGGAAGATCATAAATATGAAGACAGACCTTTTCATCGTCTAAAGGCTTTGTATGTAATACCAGTTTGCTGTTATTTTTCATCATCATCATTTTGGCATGCCACCTATAAGATCTTTTTCTAGAACAAACAAATAACTAAATGAGGGAGTGATTATATGGTTGTGTAAGTTCCTAATTGTTCACTGAGTACTGCAACCACAATCTATATGTTCCATGGTCATTAACAGTTCCCCAACATGCACGCACACACACACACACACACACACACACACACACACACACACACACACACACACACACACACACACACACACACACACACACACACACACACACACACACACACACACACACACACACACACACACACACACACACACACACACACACACACACACACACACACACACACACACACACACACATACAGCTGTGGGCTGTCATTAATCGACCCAACCTCTAATCACCCATTTCCTCTGCCTGCCCTAATCTGTTCAGAGTTGACAGACGCCAGACACTGCTCTGGGGCCTGGAGACTCACTATGTGGGGCAAAGCGTTCATATTCACCCTCAGTTGGACACCAAAAGAATAAACAAACACTGTATTCATTTAGCAGGCGCGTTTATCCAGAGCAACGCACAGGAGGGATGGGAACTTGAACCCACTTTGGGACATGGACTGATCGACATTATAGCGAGGTCTGTCATTTTGCTTTGCATCTACTTATCAGCAAATATGTCTGTAAGATGGAGGAGAGTGAGGCAGGAGCTGAGCTGCGGAGGCTGGCAGGCAGGGAATGGGAGGATCTCTCTCCCACAGAGAGCAGGGGAGGATGCAGTCTCTCCCAGAGATAGCAGGGGAGGATGCAGTCTCTCCCAGAGAGGGGCAGGGGAGGATGCAGTCTCTCCCAGAGAGAGCAGGGGAGGATGCAGTCTCTCCCAGAGAGAGCAGGGGAGGATGCAGTCTCTCCCAGAGAGAGCAGGGGAGGATGCAGTCTCTCCCAGAGAGGGGCAGGGGAGGATGCAGTCTCTCCCAGAGAGAGCAGGGGAGGATGCAGTCTCTCCCAGAGAGGGGCAGGGGAGGATGCAGTCTCTCCCAGAGAGAGCAGGGGAGGATGCAGTCTCTCCCAGAGAGAGCAGGGGAGGATGCAGTCTCTCCCAGAGAGGGGCAGGGGAGGATGCAGTCTCTCCCAGAGAGAGCAGGGGAGGATGCAGTCTCTCCCAGAGAGAGCAGGGGAGGATGCAGTCTCTCCCAGAGAGAGCAGGGGAGGATGCAGTCTCTCCCAGAGAGAGCAGGGGAGGATGCAGTCTCTCCCAGAGAGGGGCAGGGGAGGATGCAGTCTCTCCCAGAGAGAGCAGGGGAGGATGCAGTCTCTCCCAGAGAGCTCTCTGTGACATGTTTGCTTTGACTTGGTCACTCACCATAGACTTCCTACAGACCACTTAAGTCCATAGGCTGCCCATAGCTCATCAATAGACTGTCAAAAGACCGTCCACAGTGTCGATTGACAGTCCATAGAGAGAGCATACTACCGTTAATCATATTCAAAGGAAGTGAAGTCGGCAGAGCAAAAAAAAAGCTGCATGACTGCTGGTCTGGCCGTCTCCACGGCGTCTGTGAGACCTGTCTCTCTCTCTCTCTCTCTCTCTCTCTCTCTCTCTCTCTCTCTCTCTCTCTCTCTCTCTCTCTCTCTCTCTCTCTCTCTCTCTCTCTCTCTCTCTCTCTCTCTCTCTCTCTCTCTCTCTCTCTCTCTCTCTCTCTCTCTCTCTCTCTCTCTCTCTCTCTCTCTCTCTCTCTCTCTCTCTCTCTCTCTCTCTCTCTCTCTCTCTCTCTCTCTCTCTCTCTCTCTCTCTCTCTCTCTCTCTCTCTCTCCCAGTGTGTCTCCCTGTCTCTCTCACTCTCTCTCTCACTGTCTCTCTCCCAGTGTGTAGCCACAGAGCAGCTCTCCGAGGCTGCCTGCGGCGCCCACGCACCTTGTCATATTTGGAGAGGGTGTCCGCCCGCTCCTCGGCAATCAGCGTGTCTACGTCCTTCTTCATGTCAAAATCTGGAAAATCAAAGAAGATGGTGGGGGGGGGGAGGAAGAGGAGAAAGGATGATGAATGTGTTCAGCCAGCTAAGAAGTCATCCGTTATGTACTTGTAGAAATGGGCTGTACAACTAAATTGACATTCGTAGAACTGTCTACCAAGTCACGCACAGACAGTGGCCTTCTCACTGTGTCCTGCTCAGCAAACACCCAGTAAGAATGAAAGTTCTAAAACCAGGCAGAGACTGAGGAGTCCCATGCACCAGCCCGTGGTTCCTGTGTGTTCTTGACCAGGTGCGGAGCACTAGCTTTGTGCTTCTCTGTTTCGCTCGCCATCAAGCAAAGGGAGAGAGAGACAGCCGTGAAGGAGGGGGCCTGGGAGAGACAGCTGCCAGGTTGATGCTGAGCTCGGCTGATTGGGTAGAGGCAAGTAGCTGTTTGGGTCTGTGCTGCGTCTGGGCTAATCATGTTGAGGGACGGTAACAGGCAGGAGGCTTGAGTCAGGAAGTTGGGGTCATGACAAGCTGTGTGTGTGTGTCTGTGTCTGTGCGTGCGTGTTGTTGTCTGTTGCGTAGCCCCATGGGAACGTGGGAGAATGGGTGGATAGTGAGGAGGGCCTGGCACCCTCATTAGGCCACAGCTGTTTTCAGTCCCAGCCCCCCAGTACAATCTTCCCAGCCCCCCAGTCCCAGCCCCCAGTCCCAGCCCCCCAGTACAATCTTCCCAGCCCCCCAGTCCCAGCCCCCAGTCCCAGCCCCCCAGTACAATCTTCCCAGCCCCCCAGTCCCAGCCCCCAGTCCCAGCCCCCCAGTACAATCTTCCCAGCCCCCCAGTCCCAGCCCCCAGTCCCAGCCCCCCAGTACAATCTTCCCAGCTCCTCTGTACAGCCCCCCAGTCCTAACCCCCAGTCCTAACCCCCAGTCCCAGCCCCCCAGTCCCAGCCCCCCAGTCCTAACCCCCAGTCCCAGCCCCCCAGTCCTAACCCCCAGTCCTAACCCCCAGTCCCAGCCCCCCAGTCCCAGCCCCCCAGTCCTAACCCCCAGTCCTAACCCCCAGTCCCAGCCCCCCAGTCCCAGCCCCCCAGTCCTAACCCCCAGTCCCAGCCCTCCAGTCCCAGTCCCCTGGGCAGCTCAGGTGTTCACTGGTGGAGGTGGTGGGTGAGAGAGAACAGTCCTTCAGCTCATGTACCAAAGAACACTTCCAGACTGCTTTTAGGTCATGGAAAGTATGCCAGTTATGCTAGGATAACAGAGATATTTGGGGGACTACTGTACGGCACTGGCACAGAAACATGCACAGCGTACCCAAACACATTCTGACACTTAACGTAAAAACTAAAAAGCACATTAAACCGTTATCAAATGGAACAAGGCCTATGTTTCAGAAACGCTTGAATCATCTGCACCGTGTCATCGCCTAAACTCTCAAAAACACCATCCTGTACACCGCTCTCATCTGACAGCTCAATCAAACGGAGGTCTATTTTATAATGTCAAACTATAAAAACGTAATCCTCCGCCCCATGAAAGCCTGAACGACACCCCTCTATGATACCATACTACACTATATGATACTAGATGAGGATCTACGATACCACCACAGAGGCCTCCACACGGAGGCTCTCGCGCCCTCACACTAGACACACGACAGCAGCACGACAGCAGCGGAGTCCCTCTCCCTGCCTGCTGTCGCCATGTGTGACCAGCTGGAGCCCCAAGCACTGTTGTGGCACGGTCAGCAGCTCCACATCCAGCAGGTGTGGCTGGGAAAGTCCACTTGAACACAAGCTGCCTTTGTCCTCCCTGCTCACAGACCCCCCTCCCCCCCATCCAGTCTCTACCCTCCAGCCCCAGTCTCTACCCTCCAGCCCCGGTCTCTACCCTCCAGCCCCAGTCTCTACCCTCCAGCCCCGGTCTCTACCCTCCAGCCCCGGTCTCTACCCTCCAGCCCCGGTCTCTACCCTCCAGCCCCGGTCTCTACCCTCCAGCCCCGGTCTCTACCCTCCAGCCCCGGTCTCTACCCTCCAGCCCCGGTCTCTACCCCCAGCCCCAGTCTCTACCCTCCAGCCCCAGTCTCGACCCTCCAATGAAGTGTACACTTCTCTCTACTCCCATTACTTCGTCCTGTCCACTTCCCCTTTCGGTATCTGTCGGCTATTTTTAGTTTGTGGTCGAAGAGTCAGCACAGTCTATGAAATGTCTTTGCTAAATGTCCCAGGCAAGTACTGGGCCCTCAGCCCAGGGTCTCACAGCAGAGATTCAAGAACAGCGGCAGAAAAAAAAGGCTGCTAAAGGAGCCTTTAAATGAGGAAAGACAACAATTAGGACAAGATTCTCTAACCAGGTACGGCCCATGGAGCTCACTTCACGGCCGTGTCACACGAGTCCAAGCTGGTCCTAATAAAAGCAGTCTGAATGGAAACAGTTCAGACAAGAAGTGACTAACAAGATCCCCCTGACATCTGTGCCAGGGCTTTATTGTGATGTCTGCGAGTCTACGCTTGAGCCCGAGTCTGGGGCAGGAGGTGTGAAGGGTCCTTGTCTGCTACGCTCGTCCTTCATCTGCATCCAGGCTTGCTTCCTGCGTTCTGTGACCAACCGGCTAAGAATGCTGCTGATAGCATTGTGTGAGTGTGTGTGTGTGTGTGTGCGTGTAGTTGTCTCAGGGACAGAAAAGAAACCCTGGGCACTCCTTCAACGTGATGGGCGTGATGATTTAGGCCTACCTGATCCCTAGCCTAACCCTCCCCAACAGGACTCAGAGAGCCTGGTGTTACCGGATACGTTGACCTGAGTGTGTGTGTGTGTGTGTTTTTTTAGGCTAGTCAGCACATCAGGAGAATATGACTAAAGGGACCAAACTGTCTGGTGCTGACAGAGCACGCCTGTTTAAATAACACCGTCTGTGAGTCAGGCACAGCTGAGGACCACCTTGCTGGAGGTTCAGGTGGAACATGACCCGTGCTGGGACGTCAGAGAGGGATTCTCTCTGGAGGCAGGGAGACAGAGAGGTGTCTGTCTGCGGTGAGCAGCCCGCGCGACACCGACGGAAAAAGAGAGGGAGAACTGAGTCAGCAGAAGGAGGGGAGGTGGAGGAGGGGAAGGATTACGGTCTTCGGTCCTCCACTACAGCGTGGCCTCCCACGCAGGAGACAGAGAGAGAGAGAGAGAGAGAGAGAGAGAGAGAGAGAGAGAGAGAGAGAGAGAGAGAGGCAGAGTCAGCATGAGGATAATTGGGGGGTGAGAGAGACAGAGGGAAAGAGAGAGACGGAGAGAGAAAAGAGAGAGACAGAGAGAGAGTGGGTTTGATTTAAAATAGCCTAACAAGGTGAGCCGCGAGTAGGAGGAAGAGGAGGAGGAGGAAGAGGAGAAGTGAGAACATGTTCAAATGACGTGGTGACCACTTTAGCCGAGCCCACGTGTGGTCTGCACGGAGTAAGGGATGACAGGACAAGACAGAGGTGGAGGATACAACACGATATCATGAGAAACGTCGGGGAGGCAAAGCCGCAAAGAGAAAGAGGAAGGCAGTGAACACGCAAGATCAGATAACCTGGCTATAGGATGTGAGTATATACGGGGAAGGGTGACATCACTTCCTGTTGGTGAGGCGGTGGAAGGCTGTAGTTCTAGCATGTGTGAGGGGGCCCGCAATATGCTTTCACTAGCACAGCACCACAACAACAAGTGGAGCAGCACGGCAAACAAAAAATAGTACTACAGCGCACCAATAACATCTCAGCACAGCAGTATTAAATACATTTGAATATAATAATGACAATTTAAATATGCCCAGCCTGAAGGTCACTCCTCATTTGGGCTGTGTGCTGTAGATATCTAGCATCTATGATTAGGATACGTCCGTGGCCTGGCCTTCCATATTCACGGTCCATAAGGTAAGCCTACGAAACAAGACTCCAGGACCAGGGTTTTCAAAAACCCACGCCAAGATTGTGTGCTGCATGCTCTGAACCTCCTGCAGGTCTTCTCATGAGAAGTCCCGAGAAGCTCTGACGTAGCCTGCAGGCTCCTTTCAACACAACCGGAGCTCACAGCCTCGTCCGTTTGCTTTGACCTCAACTTTTTCTGTTCTCGTGTGCTCTCCCTTGTAATCTGCGTCCCAGTCCGACTTGGATGTGGATTAGACTGGGTCCTGATGAAAAGGCCTGGGATTAGGGGGAGGAGCAGTCCAGCTGTGGTCAGCCCCCGTGGAGAGGAACAGCAGGGAGGGGCAGGACGGATGGACACACGCCTTGTGTGTGTGTGTGTGTGTGCGTCTGTATATGTATATATGTGGGGTCACCATATCTAGTTTGTGTAAAGGCTGGGACTGGGGGCGCAGCCTACTTCCTGGCTGGAATACAGAGGAACAGCGGCTCAGATAAAATGTCACATTTTGCTCGACTGGTTAATTCAGTCAGACAGGAGCAATTCGGGTTAAATCCCCGCGTCTGAGAACTTGTAAGGAGATTGAACGTGGACCAGAACCAGAGGGATATCCAGTACTATGACCTTGATAACATCTATATTATCTGGATCTTCTAGCCCACAAATGTGGCCTACTGGTGGTGAACACAACAAACACACACACAAACACACACACACAGGCATCTCAGACTGCTGGTGGCATGAAGAGGGTAGAGAACAGGAATCTACTTCCATTGCCCACGCCGCAGGCTGATCAGTTCACAGTCCATGGATGGTCGGGTTAGCTTGAGGATCTTCTGCCTCAGCAGTTACGCTGCCAAGCCAGGCCAGCCAGCCCACACCTACCCTCTCCTCTGTCCAGCCCCCCCTCTACCCTGCTCCACCCAGCCCTCCTCCCACCCAGCCCTCCTGTGTGCGTCATCCTGTAAGATGAATAAACGTTTCTTCTTCTCCTTCTCTCCCCTCCTCCTCCACCCAGGCCTCCTCTCCACTGTTTCAGCCCACCCAAGGCAACCCCTGCCCAGCCCTGCCCTGCTCAGCCCAGCCCTGCCCTGCCCTGCTCAGCCCAGCTTCACCCCGAGCCATGCCTTGGCACAGGCCACCACACACAACAGCTACTGGAGTACAGTCAGACGAGGGCAGAGCAGACGACACTCCAGACTACAGCCGCCACGTGTTCGTGGGCATAGTCTCAGGATGCCGTCTCAACATGGTATGAATAAGTGACGCTCTAACGCCCTATGAAGTATTCATGGAGCACGCGGGCGCTGCTCCAACTATCAATGTAGGTTCAAAAAGGCCAGACGTAAAGCCACTAACCGGAGTGCATGGTGATAACAATACGTGTGCTTTAGTGTGAGTCGGCCGGATTATTGTCTCGTCTGGCATTGTTAGAGGCGAGGCTGCTTTACATTCCGGACACCAACAGGCGGGGGGGCCTATAGAAGGACACGGAAGTGGAGACGGTCTGAATCGCCACATAAAAGTATGCATGCGAGCACGCGAGCACGCTCGCACGCACTTAGCTAACGGACGTTGGGCCTGGAACGGCAGACTACAATAACAGGCCTCGAGAGTCTTCCCCGCAATGTGCATTTTGGTCATTTGCCACAAGCCCCCAGAGCAATAAGGACTTTAAGAGATGTCTTCAGTTATATGTTCAGTGTCATGGCTGAGCCGTGCAGACAGACACTTCAGCCTAACGCCACAGCAGAGGAAGAAGGTCGGTTAACTAGCCACCACACGGCACCAGTGTCCACATGACAACCCTGCCCAGACGGTTGTCACACCCGTGTGGCTGCGTCTGCGCGTGTGACATAGGGCCATCGAAAGAGAGAGGGGAAAGAGAACACATGACCGGTCCTTTCACCGCAGGTCACGGGAAAACCTATAGGAGCGTTGTGCAAATACCGTCGGAATTTAGCGCGGCACTTCCAGGTTTCTGTGTGCGCGCGCTTCCCTGCGTGGCCAGACAGGCAGACAGGGAGGCCGGAGAGCCCCTCTATCAAAGGCGACTCTATACTCACACAGACTGCGCCTGGTTTCCGAGGGGCCCAGATAAGAAAAACGTTATTGCCGCCGCCGACTTCAGTCGAGATGGACCTCAACGGATGCTTTGTTCATTTCCTGCCCGTGTGGCTCGGGGTCTTGGGAGAGGGAACAAAGCAGCGCTGTGTGGGAGTGAAGGGCCCGAGGATCAGGATGTCACTGTGGCTCAGGCTTGAGGAAGGCCCGGCAGGCCAGCGGGGAGATAATCAACGGGCTGCGAGTCCCTTTGAAGGAGTAGGTATGGATCCCAGATGTCACAGACATGGACAAGCGTAGATTAGACATCCATCTCAGTCCCTACGCTTACGATTTGGGAGTCTCTGGCCCTACACTACAGACTATTTTCATGTCTTGTATATCGTCTCGTACTGTGAACGGCTGATGTAAGAGTGAGGATTTTTGGACATAATAGCGTTAATGACATAACGCCAGCCTCTGACACTTTCCAACGCCCATATATTTTGGGCTACTTCCCACAATGGAAATGCAGTTCTGAAGCAAGATTTTCTGACCAAGTGTACTTGACAGGCCCCTGTTTTTTTCTTTCGACACATGTACCCTAAAATGTCTAAGAGACTCGCTCCACCGAGCTTGTTCTGCCGGTGTGCCAGCACGTGTGGACGTGGACAATAGCCAATTGTTTCCCGCCGTCTCCAAAACATCCTCCTGGCACCGGTACAAGCAGTCCCACACTGCACTGGCTGGTCCATTTGACCACAGTGAATCCATAAGCACAAACAGGAATAGATCTATAGAAAGGACTCTCGAGAAGAGTTTTCAAAATGTTCACATTTTACATCGGTGCTTGGATTTGGCTTCTAAAAAGAAATGTCACAACATAGATGCATAACTAATGCATAAACCGTCTTCAAAACAAACTGGAATGTCATGGCTATTCCTGAGGTCGTCATTAAAAAGCCCAGAATGTCCTCTCAATTGGACAAAATAATTGAATACAAAGGGCAGTATGGTTGCGAAGTTGCCAACTAATACCCACTACAGGGGACATCAATGCATTGCTGGGTCTCAAGAGGATTGGGGGTTGATATTGGAGAAGAACCATGTTTCTCTGGGGTAAACACACTCTCTCCTGCTGTCTCTCGTCTGTCTAGTCTGCCTCCCACCGTTCCTCTGGACAGGCAGTACAGTGGTGTTTGTGTTTGGGACTGAGGCAGAAAATAGCAGCGACACAGAGACTGTGTGACCCAGGGGGCCAAGATCCAGAAGTGCAGCAGAGAGAGAGGCCAGGAATAGCTCTCTACTCTTGTTCCCCTCACTTCTCTGTGCTCTCTCTCTCTCTCTCTCTCTCTCTCTCTCTCTCTCTCTGCTCTCTTTCTGCTCCCCCCCCTCCTCATTCAACTCTTCGTCCAACTGTGCGCTCCATCATCATCCTTCCCTCTCCCTTTCTTGCTCGCTCTGGTTGCTAGTCCCACCCCGATGCATTATGGTCTGAAATTGTCCCTCACCGCCCTGCCTCCACCACCATCTTTAAAATAGGAAACAACAAGATGGGGTCAGAGGAGTGGAGGCAGGCCCCCGGGGGAACTTTCCACTGGCCTGAGAACCGAGGAGCACCCCTGGCCCTCGGCCCTCTCCCCGCTCTACCTACAGGGGGGAAAAGATCTAAATATAACAATGACAGCACAATGCATGCAGCGGCCTGGGCCAAGCCACTCGCCTCGGTTCCCAGAGTGGCAGCACGTTTATGGGGGGAGGTTGAGGAATGTGCAGGGGAAGGTATTAATAAACAGTGGAGCACTGGACCCTGCTGAGAAAGCCATGTTGTGAGAAAAAGCCGTCTCTCCCCACAGACAGCTGAATCAGAAGTACAGCATCTAATAATATGTCAGAGGAGACAGGACTTCACGTTGAGAGTACGGGCATGTTGTGAGTCGCGAGAGAGTTTTTTGTATACTTGACACTGTAGAATTGCAGGGACAGACACGGATTGTGTTGAACCTAAACCAGGGGAAGGGGAAATGACAAACAAATAACCAAACTGTAATAAGAAATAGCAACTACCATTGGCACAGGACCATGATCAGTTTTTAAATTCAGAGAATGACTGGGGAAGTGTACCCCATGCTTCCATCACAGTACCATAAAGGAGATGAATAGCAACGTTACAGTGTGATATAGGCCTAACATCCACAGATATGATATAGGCCTAACATCCACAGATATGATATAGGCCTAACATCCACAGATATGATATAGGCCTAACATCCACAGATATGATATAGGCCTAACATCCACAGATATGATATAGGCCTAACATCCACAGATATGTTATAGGCCTGACATCCACAGATATGATATAGGCCTAACATCCACAGATATGATATAGGCCTAACATCCACAGATATTATATAGGCCTAACATCAACAGATATTATATAGGCCTGACATCCACAGATATGATATAGGCCTGACATCCACAGATATGATATAGGCCTAACATCTACAGATATGATATAGGCCTAACATCCACAGATATGATACAGACCTAACATCCACAGATATGATATAGGCCTAACATCCACAGTTTGGATCCCAGCTCCAATCCGATTCATCACCCCAGCGTTGCAGCACCAGGTTCTTTCACAACCAAACATTCCATTTCTCACCAAACGAGGGAATTCACAACAGACGTCAAACACGCAGAGATGAGCAAAGAGAGCTAGCTGGCCAGGAGCCAAAAGCCTGGCAGAAACACTGTGCTCTCATTATGCACGAGTGTGGTACTTCACTGGTGGTTCAACGGTCGTCAAGCTAAATGTAGCTCTGGGAGAGGACTGTCCAACGTCAGGATTACAACTAAATGTATGTATGGGGGGGAGCAATGGAGGAAGATCAAAATCTGATCGCAACATTTCCACCGAGAGCAAGACTTAATGGAAGTGAGGGCCTAGTTTGTGCTGGGGAGGCAGGGTAGACCAGGGTAGACCTAGGAAAGTACAGGTGCTTTGGCCTTTAACTTATCCTATATCTTGTACATTGTCCATTACCAGCCTGACGACAATCTATTTTTACAGCCTTTGTCTGACCTTCATTTCACTGAATGAAAGGAGTAGGAGAATAGGAGGACAATAATTCTCAGGGGCACAGCAAGTCAGATGAGTGTCTATAACACACAAGTCTCCAGCAGACGCATGCAATGGCGGAGAGAACTCTCTCTCTCTCAAACAAACACGCCTTGTACTACGACCTTGGCTGTGAGCACATGCCCTGTAACTATAGAGTCGATTTTTTTTGTATGTCCTTGTCTGAGGCTGTTACCGTTTATTCGCCACACACTGCCATCAATTACTGACTGAGAAACCTAGGCTGACTTCATCACCTCGGAATTTCAGAACCTGACTTTTTCAAATAGGTTTCTCTTCCCCATCAGTGGCCTGGTAACGGAAACCTGCCCCAAGTTTCCCAAGATGCACGCAGAACAAAAGACAGGGAGAGGATATGACATTGGCCACAAACAGACAGTAAATGTCTCTATTTCCTTTGAGAGGGGTTGGTATCAGTTGTCTCCTTCTCCATCCGTTAATGATGCCCTGCTTTGGGGCAGATGACACCCTGCTTTGGGGCAAATGACACCATGTCATGAGGCAGCCTTTCAGCCAGACAAAAGAGCCATTTATGCTCTTCAAGAGGAATAATATCATCATTGCGCTGGACATCCTTTTTGTTTAAAAACAACGAATGCCATTGATGTAACCAGCACAGAAAGACAATCAAGTCCTAGTATCTGACCACACTGCCAAACAGTAGGATTTATAACAAAAGGCTATATATACTTAATTTGAATTAGCATTAAGGCCTCAGTCTAGCAGCCAGGTATAGTCTTGTTTTTCTTTATTTGATTTACAGAGATATATCCACCAGGTTGACAAAAAAAGATCACTACAGCACTTCCTCTATGAAATTGAGTTTTCGTAATTGATTGGCGTGGTCTGCCCATTGTCCTTACTTATTTTAAGAGCATGTCTAGCTCTCTTAACTCAACACCTCTACCCCCTCCTCTCACCATTCCAACCAGTCCAAACGTTTTACACAGGAATCTCCCAAATAGTTACAGAGTCAAAGAGCATGTAGACTGAGCCAAATAAACCAGTGAAGCTCTGTAACTTACTACGATTAGACAAAAACAACACTGAGGCCTGGGATCCCCCTGCGCTGGCATATGCATGAAACACATCCTGTTGGTGTTAGCAGGGGGTATTACACTCATTGTTTCGAAGCAAGGCTAAGCCCTGTGAGCTTTGCACAAACAAAAGGCTAATGTGCTACCATCTGAAACCCAAATTACAGCTGGATACAGCTTTCAAATGAGATCCACCCTGTGCCGGCCACGTAGGATCACCAGATTAGGGTTTTTTCTAAATCCAGATCCTGAAAAAGGATCTGGACAGGAGAAGACAAACATATTGAACCTGGTAACAGGATAGGCAACATTCCATTCCAAGACTCCATGTCCCAGACTCCAAGTACTTTGAAGCACTCTGCTTGTCCTCGTAGGGCAAGTGTTAGGATGCAATCAGTCAGTGACACCCAACATGTGCATCTGCCACACAGCTGAGGATGAGGTGAGCAAGTGTTGTTATCTAAGGGGTGTGTCAGGGAATTTTTCAGCCTATGAGGACACAGCTTCAAACCCACGAGCAAGATGGCGATGGAGGGAGTAAGGGAGAGAAACAAGGAGTGAAACGGGATGGCTGGACTGAGCAATCAGATAGTGTCAAGGGGAGAGAGGCTGACTCACTTTATTCAGCTAGCAACGGCATGGCAACCGTCACATTTCTGATGCATGGCTTCCTCCTCAAGCACAGTCAAGCATTACATTCACCAAGGCTAAGTGCTACAGCCAATTGTTTAAAGTATTCTACACTCTAAAAACATGTATTACAACCCTTAAGGTAACTTTCACTCAAAAATACAGCTTCTGTCCAAGCATTCCTGCAATGAATATGAATCACTCCAGTTAATGGAATGATGTAATGTACTGGCCTAGGCTTTTGCTGACTGGAGCATATGTGGCGCGTGTGTCTATGCATGTACGTAATATGTGTGTCTGTTGGGAGCTGGTAAGGGCGAGATACTGCCTCTCACCACCCATAAAAATCCCTGCTTTTCTCATCTATTCCAAGGCCTTATTGAGCAGATGCCCAAACAAACTGGCAGTTGCTCATCAGCAGATTGACAGGAGCTTTGCCATCTTCTGTCATGTATTTCAAACTGGTTAATGTTAAAGTATGTTCCTGATGTACCCTTGTTTGTCAAATGCAAGAGGGTGTAGCCAAGTTAACAAGCCACATGAAAAACCACTGATGCTTCCTGTACAGAACGGAGAACAGACGCTAGAGAAGCCAGAATGCAGCCAGAATGAAGCACGCATATGACCACAGGTTAAGTAGCCAATGGAACTCAGCACACTAGCGGACCAAGTTAATATGCAGGGAGCTCACTCAGTGTAGTGGGAGAGTCAAAAATGATTCACGCGTACACTGAGTAACCATGATTATGCATCTATCATCTCAACTACAATGGGAAAACCCCATGGGTTGTGCCAATCTTAGTCAGTGGAATATCCCGATTTAAAGTGTGGTTATAGCAAGCTGGTAAAATGGCTAGCTACAGTAGCCAGATAGTACATTACTGTAATCAGTGTGACTGTCCTAGTATAGTAGCTGTCTTGCTACATTGCTGTTTCTAACGTGTGCATGATAAGAAAACAAAGGCAATTGAATACAATTCCACTATTTCTGTTAGATCGCTTAAATGTGTTCGTATTTGCATTATCAACACAGTCGTAATAAACAAAACAGAAACCGTTAGGTCATTCAAAACAGTCACACGCCTTTCTGTGATTCGACTGACCATCACAGAAAAGCTGTCAACTTATAATTTAACGTTAGCTAGCTAGCCGAACAGAAACTGTGATCTTAACGTTACCTTTTGGACTGACTTCTCTGTGCTTTCAAAGCATAAAAGAAAATCCCTCTTCTCATCCTCTCCACGCTCATAGACTGTTGGTAGGGGAGATAGCACCCAAACAACTGTTATAGCTATTGTAAACGGGCTTGCTGGCTTGCCAGTTTCTCAGTAGTCCACGCCGATTTGGACAACTGCACTCCCCCTTTCGCTCGCTCTCTTTTCTTGTGAGATGCCACGAACCGCAACTGTCTGGCAGCCTGTGACATTACAAGCACGCGCGAAAAGCGGCTGGAGGCGCGCGCGCTAAAGAAATGTGCAAAGGGATGTTGACAGAGCAAAGGAACTTCAGAAACAGAATAAGGTTTTATGTATCTAAACTAAATGAGATACTTTACACAAAATATGGATTATCGCGCGATATATTGTGAGAGATTAGGGTCGCTAGCTGTTACCTGGCAGCTGGTTTGGCATGGTCCGTGTACAGAAGTAGCCTAAAGGATAGGCTACCTAGTCTCATAAAATACACTTAGTTATCGACTATGTTAAACCAACGTTTGCTGTGTTTTATTTTGGTTGGTTATATTATTATATTTACTTTGATAACATAGATTAGCGATTATTCACGGTCTACTGCGCCCTCTGTCGGATGACAGAGCGCTGTCATTCGGCGATACTGCACCCTTAAAACAGATTGACGTCTCCCATGTTTATTTTAATTCCTGGAGAATTTTCTTGTCATAAAATAAAACGATAAAACGTAAACGAAAGGCAACATTCATTCAATTCAGTAGACTTCTCAGAATTACTACCATTAAGTACCCTTTCATAGGGACAAATATGTCCCATAAGCGCCATCATGTGGGGGTAATGTAAATCTCCACGTTGGAGAAACCAGAAATAACTGTACCTGTCTGTCTTGCATGAAATGTCAAAGTGAATACAAACTATTTTAATTATTAATAATACGGTCCGTTTACTTTTGTAATCATCTTATTGGTTTCCAAAAGTAATTAAACTATTGAAGAAAATAAATATTGAAGATTAAGGCTGGATTCAGAGGAACAAGATAGAGGAAGATAACCCAAGCGCCTTCAGAGTGGTGAAGGACTAGTAGGTAGCCAAGCTCTACACGGTGGAGGCCTGGCTAACCCATGGCTGCCAGATTGAAAAAGAGCTCATGTTATGGACCAGGATGAAAAAACAAGCCCAGTACTGCCTCCACACCTCAAGCCATGCATTCCCACTCACCATGCCCCAAAGGTGATTAACACTGCCTGAAGGGACGGTGTTGTGCTCCTCTGCCTGCCTGCAACCTCATCTATCCCATGTTATATTGGCAGTGGCCTTGTTTTTAAACCAAAGTGTTATACAGGGAAGGATTTGAGCATGCAACCAAATTACTCTACCACGAGCTATACACATCCACCTGCAACCGCTTGACATTGCATTCCTTACCTGACGGCAGACATAACAAAACCAAAAACAGGGGTAATCACGGGATCATACATTTTTCCTACTCAAAGGACCAATTCTCTGCCAGTGGATCTTCCCATTGGACGTTCCAACTCCACTCCAATCCAACTACTTAAGTCTTCAGAAATGTGGTAATATCACCGGCACACTCACATAATTCAAACATACATTTACTATTCACAAAAAGGTACCTATAAGAACCAGCTCCCTAAGAAAGAAATCTATACCAACCACACTGAGCAAGACATTTTTACCACTGCTTGATAAATCTATCACTTCAGCTTTATTTCATAATATCTTAATATAAACCACTGTTAATGATAGCATGCTTGACTCTACAAAGTGGAGAAGCAGAATTTCTTACAATATTGTTTCAAACTTTTTACGCAAACTTTCAGTTGAGATGATTCTCATCGACATAAAACAAAATGGCTGGATATAACCAGTAACATAAACAGTGATATGATTCAGTAAAATGTTGGCCAGACTGGAAATAATGCTAAAACAACTTTCTCATGAACACCCATACCAGATGCCATCAAGTGCAAAGTCTGCTGCTACCAAAAACTCAACGTCAATCTACAATTAAGAGATGGCCGCTTCACATTCTCTCATAATGCATATTCTGTTCATCCTCTGTAGCTAACACTCTAATGTCTTCAACAGTCCACATTAGAAAGATTGACACCATCAACTAAGTGAGTGATGACAACATAACACTGAGGTTTGTGAATGCTGCCATGACACCTGGCACTGTTCAGCTGCACGTCTAGGGGTCCTTATGACTGTCAGGTGTGCTCAGTTCATTCATCATGACAGACTGGCTGATTTCATGTTGATGTGGTCTTCTTCCTTGGAGAAAACTAAAACTTGTCGCTCTTCACCGGGAACGCAGTTTTCCCCGACCGAATTAAAAACTGTAATAGGCAAAAAAGTTTCACATGTGCATGTTGACAAATGACTGGGTGACGTGGGCTAAGCCTGTCGGTTGAGAGCTGGGGGTGGGGGCTAGTGAGCCTCCCCGTTGACAGAGCCTTCTCCCCGAGGCGAGGAGGACCTGGACACCCCTCGTTCAGTGTTGTCAGAGCTGGAGCCACTTTGGCTGTGCTGGTCTGCTGATGCAGCACTGGAGGAGGTGGAGGTGGGCTTGGTTTTCTCCTTAAAGTCTGTGATTATGACAGTCAGGTCTCCAACGGTGACTTCCAGATGTTGGGCACTGCTCCGGTCCACATTTTTTAACCTAGGCCTGGGAGGTAGAGGAAAAAAAACGAGATTCTTCAATAAGTAGAAATATTTGAATATCAACATGAATTAGTGGAATGTATTCTACCGAACAAGAACATGAAAGAAAGATCATCAATTTTAAAGTGCGCTGCATAAAATTCACAGACAAAATACAAAAGGGTTGTTTACCTTATCTTATGTAAATGTAAACAAAGGGCAATTACAGATTACAAAATTACCTTGTCTTCTTGTTACTGCTCTTTTTTAATGTTGGTTCCTTATCACTCTTCTCTTTCTCCGATTTTTCTTTTTTTTCTTTTTTGGGTTGTGTTGGTGATGCAAACTGCTGAGTAACTTGCTGTGCGACCAATTGAGAAACAGGGCGAGGTTTCCTGAGAGAAAATTAAAGAGACCCAAAGAATTTTAGGTGATGATAAAAACAGTCATAATCAACATTCAAGTCTCCAATGTAAATACTTTTGATATATAGGCCTACATAAATATGAATTAATTCTGGTACAGACGTTTACAGTGCCTCACCATTCCAAATGCTGGTACTCAGTTTCACAGCAACAACTTTTTAAAACCTTATAATTGAGCATGTAGCCAGTGTTTTCATGGAAAACTAATCATATCAATTAATTATAAGTAAAGGTGGAGTGTTGGAAACTTGAATTCCGTTCAAGAATGCTTGCTGGCAGTTCTACAAATCAAAACAGGGTAGAATTGCACAATTACCGGGTTGACGTTCCTTTTCGTACATCGCACATCATGCACTTGAACGCCTCTGCACTGTTCTTGTATGTACAGACACTACAGTCCCAGTATCCATCGTCGGCGGAGGGCTTGGGTTGCCGCTTCGGCCTTCAGACAAAACAAACGCATAGAGTGCAATGGTTTAGACGTGACAATACGGAGGTCAACCAAACGCTTTCTCGAAAGCTTAATACAATAAGTGAATCTGATATTAATCACACAGATTGTTGAGGATAATACAGTAGCCTGTGTTTGTCACAGCGGCCACATAAAACAAGCCAGTCCGCCATGAACGCTACAATGCTTGCCTACTACTTCATCCATTGGTCGTCGTGCGCTCAAGTAATCGCCACTAGTTGTTTTCAGTACCTCTTTGAAACCAGATATAAACAGTTACCTTGTGGGGCTCTTCTTATCACCCATTTTATGAAACCTGATCTTTGTTTTAGTTCAGTTTGGATTATTAAAACAGGAGAATGCTAAAGCCGTTCGGCTGCTTTCAGCTGTCGTGGAAACTCCAGTCGAAGGATGATCACGTGGTGAATCCTGTCCAATCAATTGCAAAGCAATCACAACAGAGATCCAAACATCCAAAGGCAAGACATAAATGAAATAAAAACATCTAAATGAATGTAAAAGTTGGATTACCAGTTACCGTAACCAATGTTTGACATAACATTTTATTGAAATAAGCAATGCATCAGATCCGGTAGCCTACTTAGGCCTTCAGTTCAGGTTAAGGAGCACATAAAACCGCACAGAACAAAACTATTGATCCCCTTAATTGAAAACATTTCCCAATACAATTTTCAAACTCATATGCTCATATCACAGGATCATACGCAGCACTAGGCACTCCCAATGGGATTATAATAGGCCAAGTAGACGACATTTACAAAACAGCGCGATCTGGCGGCTGTGAAATGTATGACCAAGTCAAGACATGCTAGACGAGATACAGTATCATCACTTTAAAGATCCTGTGAAGTGGACCTGGAAACGAGTTTCAAGTTTGCCACACCACAGAATAATGTGTTATTAACTACCCATCCAAATTCGAATGAAAAAATAACACCGACAAGTATGTTAAATTAGGCTTTGAAATCGTGAAAAAATCAGCAGTCTTCTCTGCTTGAGACTGGGGGGGCGTGTCGCCTGAAGGAGCTGAAGCTCCGCCCCTCGCTGCCTAGTGCCTACCTCCGACCCAGATAATGGACGCTATGTCAAGCCGAACAAAACCGTATAGAATTATAATTTATTTGTTCAATGAGTGAAACATACAGATGCATGTAAATGAAATGTTCCCCTTAGCTGTAACAGTAAAAATGGACACCAGAGACAGCAGACAGTGAGCTCTCCAACTAGGCTACTTCTAACACATTAGCTACCATTTCACTAAAATACCATCATTCTACACCGAGTAGCCTAATATCAATTTAGCGGTTTGCACTAACTCATATTTTATTTATATTTTAGTCATTTAGCAGACGCTCTTATCCAGAGCGACTTACAGTAAGTACAGGGACATTCCCCCGAGGCAAGTAGGGTGAAGTGCCTTGCCCAAGGACACAACGTCAGTTGGCATGACCGGGAATCGTACTGGCAACCTTCGGATTACTAGCCCGATTCCCTCACCGCTCAGCCACCTGACTAACTCATAGCAGAGATACCTCTGGAAAATTTATCTAGTATAATTATAACAAGCACACTGAGTGATGAACTGCTGGCGGCGGTGGATGGTCCAGGTGCGACCGGAGGATGAACGGCCGGAGGGGCGATGCTCAGTACGGCTCCGCGCTGCAAGAGAAGCCGTGTGTTGGTGAACCCCGTCTGTCTCTGGTCCATGTTAAAACTGTCTGCCGTGAAATGGTCAGTGCAGAGGTGGCTGTTGGAGTTTATCCAAGCTTTCCATGAGCGTGGCTCTTCACAAAATCTATCCACCTATTTTTCCTTTCATTATCAATAGGGAACTTAAATGTCGTTGCAGCGCAGCTGGAGTTCTTGCATCTAGGGAAGATGCAATTGCAGGTGGTGGGAGACATCCTGAAGCTAGCTAGCTAGCTGATGTAGGCTACAATAACAGTACAGCAGGAGGAGCCATTGAGTGATCTGACGTAGATAGGGCGAAATTACGTAGATAGGGCATTTTCTGGCTCCGCCCATTAAAACCTGATCTGAAAACGGAAGAGAAACTGTTCTTCGGTTTAACTCCACATTTCAGTGTGACAAAGTTTTAGCGCTTTGCACATGCTTTCAGGAACTCATTTCACACGTATATAATGTACTTAAAAGCAAAACATGGAATTTACTTTACAGGATCTTTAAAGGCTGGTTACCAGTGTCTTTTCACTGCTAAACATATGTACACTTAAAAGGTTCGCAATCAACTATGGATGCTTTAAACTGGCTGTGTATGGGCCAGCAGCTGGGTAGAATACAGGCGAGAGCACTTTTTGGGGCTATGTGCTGGGGCTCCTACATAGTTGAAGCGTTGCAGGTGGATGCAAGGGAGATGCCTCTGGGCCGAGGACCAGGGTGAATGAGAGGCTTGAGGACCAAGTCCTGACCCTAACCCTGACCTAAAGTAAATACTAAGCATTACTGCAACAACATTCAATAACGAATCACAGGTAAAACAAAAACACACGTAAAACAACACATTGTACAGTTTAAAACTGAAACAGACCATGTACAAGGTTAAGATAAAACAGAGTATTTCGGAAAGTAAATCAATCTTTACTGTAAGATATAAGTTGTCCTCAAACTTCAACTCCTAGGGAAATCAACAACTCCAGTGTGGTTCTAATTGTTGCTGATAGGTCCAGTTTGAGTAAGGAGGGCAGAGATAGGCCTACCCTAGGGGCATCTCATGGAGATGGTTCCCAGAAAAGTCCAACTACCTTTGAGGCGAGAAAGTAATGGAACAGGCAAGTAGGCCTACTCAGTCCTCACCCTTCAGGCCCAGCTTTGAGAGACTGTGGGGGGGACACAGATTTGGGAGCGACTCCTGTAGATAGAGGGCCATAGCTAATTTAGATAGAAACTGTAGCTAACATTTCACACCTCCACTGGGGTTTTGACAAAAAAAAGAACAATATGATTGATGCAGTTCTAGTTATATTACACATGTTGGTTAATAGAGCATGGGAAGGGGGGTTTATTTAATTATATACATCGTCCACATGGTTTTCCATTTATGTAACCTAAAACTACATTTCGGCTAAGTAACGTAGAAGGCACGTATGCTTTATCTAATTTTGCGTTATAATTTTTTTTCTGAGTAAGAGTGACACTTCCAAAACATTCTGATGCGTTATACTACATAAGAGGCCCATGAACGTATTGGATCTGCAATCCGCCAAACTTTCCAAACAGTAGGTGGCGGTAATGCACCTTATAATGTGCATTGCAGTCTGCCATAAAACAATGAAAGAAGAATTAAACTGTTGTTGGGAAGATAGATTTTGTGTGTATGTGAGTTTGTGTGGCTACAATAGCTAGCTCTACAGTAGCTTGGCTAGTTATGTGAGAAGTCATCTAAATAAATTGGTGATGTACCGTAGCAGGCTGTACTTTTGTCGTTTAGGTATGCTTAACTAAGAACATACTTGACCATTGATGGGTAAGTCTATCCTCTCAGTTATATACTATAGCAGTATGCTGAAACCTAGGCTAACTACCAAAGAAACTTAGCACTAACAGTAAGGGAGGCTAATTATGCTAACGCTACAGTGAAATATTGAAAATGGCTAGAGCTACCGTTATGCTAGCAAGTTTCAAAAGCAATAACATTGCG
The DNA here is from genome assembly GCF_963692335.1 of Osmerus eperlanus. Classification (NCBI taxonomy): domain Eukaryota; kingdom Metazoa; phylum Chordata; class Actinopteri; order Osmeriformes; family Osmeridae; genus Osmerus; species Osmerus eperlanus. The sequence goes on from NC_085022.1 coordinate 6,158,605, forward strand.
TACGGTTTACAAACAGTAAATATAATTTGACAGTATGCTTGACAAGAAGACTAGCTAGCTAACCATCCATGTCATTGTCCCCAAATCAATATTGATATCAAGATTTTCACGAACAAATTACACGGCCGTAGTCTGTCGGCCGCAGTCTGAACAAGACACAAACCAGAACATCTAAAGCCAAACACTCGCTTAGCTAGCCTAGCCAGGTTTCAGATTTGCTAGCACTAAATTCGCAACATCTTGTTTTTGCACATCGTTGGACTAGTCTATAGCTAGTATAGTTGGCTACTGTGTGTGTCGGTAATGTGTGTGTCATTGGCTTAGTTATTGATCAGGGTTAGGGTTAGGGTTTTTTTCCCTCAGTTTTTTGGTTTTCGTTTAATTAGCCATCATCTAGCACATTTGCATAGCTAATTAGTGCCATTAGCTACGTAGATCTGTACTATCTGCCATGGACACGCGCCTTCCTCCTTCGCTGTAATGTGATATCACACGCGAGCTAGCTATCTTATTATAATATTTGGACAAATGCACGGAAGGTCTAACTTCATTAATGTGTTTTGTAGGTCCAGAGAGCATACCGAGCAACTAGTCAGCTACATCCTCTCTAACCCGCCCATGAAAAAACAAAACTAAAAACAGTAAGTGACAGTTCCATTCTGTCCCAGCTACTAGTATTATACAGTGTATAACTACGATTCTTGGCATGTTCATTATTGCTGTCAGTGCAACCAGGTAAAAAATATATATATGTGGGGGACAAAAGGCATGGATGTCAGATCTGACGTCCTCGCATGGCTTGGTCAAATTTTTGGAAACTGAATCCATATGATTGCTTGACTTTATTGGCTTTTTATATAGCAGTAATGGTTGATACTTGGTTGAAACTGACAGTAAGCTGCCTACTAAAAGTTTGATATATGTCATATTTTGCATTACTCATCTGACTTTAATTGTAAATCTTTAGTGTCTTATCGGCGCGATGGCAGCATGCAAGATGCCTATGAGGATTTTCCACGCAGAGAGGTAATAGGGATAGTTTGATAGAAACTTAACTGCCTTACAACTCCCCCCCTCCCACCCCCCTCGATATTAATCATCTAAGCCTTTTTCGCCAATCCAAACAGTGGAATTCTATCATTTCAGGTAATCTACAAGAGAGTTGTCAGTGTTGTCGAGAACAGGGCTCTCTTGAGACCAGAACAGGACTATGTCCAGGAATACGACTATGATGACCAGCGGTACAGTGGTTCTCGAAGCTACCATGACCAGGATGGGAGAGCACATCGAGGCAAAAACACACATGGAGTGGATGACCGAGGAGGGTACTATGGTGAAACTACTCGTTTTAGTAGTGGCAGCAGAAAGTCTTCACCACCACGCAAGGTATGCACCTTTTTAAGCTTCTTTAGGATCATAAGAACCAAACACTGTTTGCACTGGTATGTTGGGCTCTGCAGGTTATTCTGTCAGAACAAGAGCTAAGAATGTGTATATGACATGATGTTTGAGCCTATTAGATTGTTGTAAAGGAAGAAGGAGGTTCAAGTCATATTCTACTTGGCTGAACCAAATCCTCCACCCTGCTCTTTCTTCTAGGATTCGTATCCTTACTACAGAGGATCCAGAGATAATACTCCCACTGGCCGTCAGGTCAAGCTGAGGTACCATCCTAATCTTCTTCAACTTTTGCTCATTTTGATTTCAACTTTATTCAACCGTGGAGGGTTAATTGAAAGCTACCTTGGAACAGTTTCAGACAGAACCTACGTGGCAGCTGAAACGTAGAGACTCTGAACCTGTGTCGTGCTTGAAAATGTGTATAGTGCCAGCATGTACCAGGAGGTGGCAGCATATCTTTACATTTGATCCTTCATACTATAGTAATGGACAATTCATTAGAATGTCATTTATTATTTGAAGAGTTGCATCGTTGATTTTGTTAGCCATATGCAGGGTAATGAAGGATTTCGGTTTTAAAGACGATGTGCTTGTGCTTGGTGCTCGTGGGAATATGTTTCATGGTCTATTTTACTTATCCACCTCAGGAGCCTTTTTGAAGTTGGCCTTGGGAGCTCAACCCTACACAGAGTAGCAACACCCAGAGGCTCTGCCCAGCACTGCCTAGACAGCCGTCTAGCAGTAGCTTCTACAGAGTGCCAACAGTTCACAGGCCAAAGCCCCCCTCAGTGGAGTCACACCAGGTTTGAGACGGGGACAAAGGGCACCAGTGTCTACTTACTGAAGCAGAGAGCCAAACCCCCACAGGAAAACCAGTTGGGTTACTCCCTCCACTGCCATAGAGCTATACTGCTGGTCCTCTAGGCCGGGATACACCAACCTCCCTGAACCAACGTGTTCTGACCCCCCTGATTCAGACCAAGCATTGGCCTTTCTTGTACTTTGCCAGTCAAATTTGTTTTTGATGCATTAAACTGTGCACATTGTTTTTTTTCCAAAATACATGCCAAGTTGTTGTGGTCAGAGTAGTGTGCATTCCTCCTGGTAGTGGACTTTCGCAGCTAGTAGAACTATCAGAAGACTAGCCTTTCAACCTCTGGCTTATACGTGATCAGTAGAACCCCTATTAGGAAGAGAGAACAAAAGTAGATTGTTTCAGTGGCACTTTAATGTACCATTTGGTGTGTTGTGGGCATTCTGCTCATTTATTTTCAAATGTAGAGTAGGCTTGCTTTCCATTAAGGAAACACTGTTCAATTGTTTACCAAATTTCTGTCAAACTAATTGCACTGGCTGATGCCCATTGATTGTTTAGTGTTCCCATCTGTTCATTACAATGTGTTTGGTGTGTCTGGAGCTTGACCCATATGTAGCGTTGGCTAGAAGACTCAAAGATCTCCCCTGGAAGGAGGTGTGGTGCTAGCCATGTGGAAAGGTGGCCAGACACAGACACAAGCACCCCATTACCCACAACACCCCATTACCCCATCTCTCCATGCTCCCCAACCCCACCACACGGAGCTCCATTACCTCGGCAGCCCCCCTCAGTCTGAGTGTTTGAGTGGGAGCCCCGGTGAAGGTCCATGAAGCAGCCCCCCAGTCCCCGGATTCTGTCTTGTGTTGAGGGGGGGGGGGGGGGGGGGGGCGGCATGACAACAGAAGCAGGCGACGGATTACTCAATCTGCTCCTTTGTAGAGCTCTTGACCTCAGATGATGAATAGCCGATAATGAGGAAAATAGGAGGCCAGTTAAGTGCAACTAGTTGAGTCTCTCTTTTTCCTCTCTCTTTGAACCATCAAAGCCACCTTGCTAAATCTCACCAGCTTTGATGGTTTTTGTAAAGTCACCTAGTTAATAGATCTCAAGTCATAACTGTGTGTTGCCAACCAATTAGTGCACGGACTTGATTGCATAATTCTGATTTATAAATTCATGAAGAAGATGAAAGGGGAGAGTTTTGTTGGCATAATAAGCCAGATAACCTGAAAACATTTTGGCTAGTTCTTTGAAATATATAATTTATTGACATGGAGTGCATGTAATTATGCATTTTATTTATTTTGGTTTAGAAGATTGTGGCTCTTAACAGACGGTCCTTTTAAGAAAGCCTCTTGGATCTGAGGGAGAGAAGACCTCGCTTATCTAGTTTATATCTTCTGAAAAAAAGCCGCTAGTTAGTTTTCCATTTCTTCCTAGGAGAACAGTGACATCCATTTGCCCTGATTCTGTCATTTCGGTCTGTCTTGCTCTTAGATTAGAAAGCTGTTGTGTCCAGGATTCAGTACACCTACTGTACGCATCATAGTCTGTTATGTGAGACATGCTGTTCTAGTGTGTCATGTTGGTGAGCTGCGGCCTGGAGTCTCTGAAAGGATCTTTTACTTTGAATGTAACATTCCCAAATGTAATCTAAATGTGCAGAGCAGTGCATCCTTCCATTGGTCCGGTAGTTTTGTTAAACAAACTGACCTTAATCTATGAGTGTTGATACATATGTTGCCCAATTGATTTACTTTTAACAATATCATCTTGTTATTAAAGATTCCTTTGGCTTTCCAAACGCATGAGTTGTTTTACGTCCTTTGGTGGTAAAAGAGTTGGTGTTAGTTTGGTGGGATTGTTGTAGAACTGGAACGATGGCAGTTAACTTTATTTGGCAAATGGCTGGCTAAGCCTTGGCTACTTCAAACAGGCCTGCAGTCGTAAAAACCTGAAGCCATGTTATGCCTGCTCTTTGTTAGGGACATGGCCTAAGTTCAGGCAGAGGTCAAGAAAGCCAGGTGCCGTTGGCTCATTTATACCTTCGCTTGGTTCTACTTAGTGTTGTGTAGTCACAAGTAATCACCAGGATCAGGAACGAAAACAATAGAGCTTGGTAAATAAACTAATGATTTTACCACAGCTTAAACAGATGTAGTTAAATGCCGGCGACCCTAGTAACCATTGCCAAATTCATGTGGTAAATGATCTGGATTAGTGCTGATGCTGTTGCTTAATGACCTGGTTTATCTTAAACTAATTCAGTGGTCGGAGGCCTAGCCTCTTACATTCTTTTTTTTTATTGGTGTAGGAACCTTTTCACGCATAGAGAAATTGGCCCAGGTCACTTCAGATTCATGCTATTTCTACCCTTCACTGAATAATTCCACTAAACGTATTTTCCCAAAATAATAATAATAAGGACATTGCAAGCATTCTGTAATACTAAATGTGGAAACCTTAATTTAGCTTCTGTCATATAAAAAGCTATTCACAGAAAGGTCCTACCCACACCATGAAGAAGTCTTACTAACCAGATTAGGTACTTGTGCACTCATTCATTAAAAGTTCAACAATTAAAATATTGTGGTTTGAACTGTGGAATAGATGGGAAATGTTTCCTGTGCTTGCATTCTCTACCAGATGTTTTTTTTTTTTTCTTTTCTTCTTACAGGCTATATATGATGTCTGTGCCAGAGGGTATTACTCGCATTAGAGAGAAGGACTTCAATGTTTGTTCTAGACACGAAATGGTTCTGTCAATTGTCAAATGATTTGACTATGAATAATAATTCAACTAGGAATGTAACTGAGTTTCCTGGTGTGTTTTGCAGCGGTGAGAGAGCTGGATCCCTCCCCAGCAGCAGAGGGCGTGGGCCGGGCCCTCCCAGGTCCTTGTCTGCAGGCAAGGCTGACAGAAGAGGAGAGAAGCCAATGCATGAGCTCACCTACACGGGGTACGCGGATCAATTTGAAGTGCCCACCTCTCGACTGGCATCTAAACATTAGATAAAAAACCGAAGACCCCTAGTTAATTCTAATGTAATACAACGTTTTTCATTGCAAATGATCATTTCAGCTTAACAATGTGGGAGAAAAGTTGATAAAAAAAAAAAATATTCTATGTGATCTCAGACTTTTGAACCATACTGTATAGATGTACATTGTTTATGGTGCCTACATTATAGAGCTGTTGGTATAGTAGGATTACATTCAGCAGACGCTTAGCGATGTCCAGGTGGAGGATTTGAACCTGTGACCTGCAGTCCCATGCTCAACTACTGAACAGTTCACATCCCCAGTGTGTGAGCTTCTGCCTGCCTGTCTTTCCAGAGAGGACCATGAGGACTTCCGGCGGAGGGAGCCCTACCCAGGATGGGAACGTTCTCGTTCTGCCCTCAGTAGGGATGCCCAGGCCTGCTCCTACCAGCAGAGCCAGCAGAGGAGTAAGCACCCTACCCCACCCCCAGAAATTAGACCTAGCCACCAGTTGTCAATACTAGATACCCAAGCTGAAAAAGAGTATCCTTAAAATCGAATTTCAATGCATTAAATGAGAGCTTTCTCATTACGTTTCAGTATGTATTTTATACACAATTGGAAGTGTTCTTCAAAATGCACTGATTTAGTATACTCGCATACTTGTTTATAACTTTAATTTGCATACAAGTAAGTTTGTATGTATGCTTTGTAAGTTGAGTTAAAGTATTTTTTATTTTTTTTTGCCAGGCATCTAGGTTATAGCAGGTTTATTGGCACTGTCTCTTGATTTGATTGGAAATACCTGGATCGGATTTTACCTTGACCGCCATTGTTATGTCATTTAGATTCTCTTGTTTTTTCTTCTCGGGTATAAAAAAAGCTTACAGTCAAAACAGGGAGCTCGGTAAGGCTATACCGCAGTGCCCCCTTCCCCCGCTCAGCAATTAAACTATTTCACCCATTGCAGCAGCAATCCCTAAACACAACAATATGCTGTGAATTATCGGAAAATGATAGACATGCATTGTTCTCAGAGTGGCTATTGTATTTTGAGCAACAAGCAAACCAATGGGGAATTCATTCGATTTAATGAAGTACCTGTATTGAAACCTCTGCAGTCTGTGCAGATGCCTTCTCACAACAGCATTTGTGGTTCATGATGTACAACTGGCGAACTGCAGATTAACAGTGCCTACAACAGCACATGTCAGGAACCAGCTAATTTTCACATAATGAAACCTGTGAGAACCTGAGGCATCTGTTTTTAGAGGTGTGCATCATTAGGGTCCAGGGTGTGCTCGAACATGTTAGGACATGCACAACCTCAAAGGAAAGGGGGGGAAAAAGATAGCCTTGCTTTATTGCAGTGATTTGGCTTTTGATTTGAGGTTGACCTCAGCTAGGTGCGAAAGTAGCATGCACGTTTGGGCCCACAGATGCCACTCAATTCAAAGCACCTCTATCGTCTTGTGAGGATTAATTAAAGTCAGAACAGCTTGTTTTCGAATGACCCGACGATGAGAAGAATATTATTTAGAAATGCAATGATTTGCTTGCTTATATCTGGAGTATTCATGGAGTTGGGTGGTTTCCCGTTCATGATAACGTTTGTCATAAATAAGTTACGGGGATGTTGCATGTAATGTGTATCCCTTCACCCAAGTCCTCGCTTGTGTAGAATAATTAAAGCCTTCATTGGGTTTTTAAACTCTGTTTTACAGTGTCTCCAGTTGAGAACACAAGTCTTCAGTTGGGTCTGAGGAGCCCCCCTGTATTTGGGCAGGACATTCTACCCCCCCTTTGAAGATGCAGTAAAACTGCTAGAAAACAGTTGTCTCCCCCCCCACCCACGTCTGGAACGCTAATTAGGCCAACACATCAAAGTAAACTCAAAGCTTTTGGGGTGATAAGGAATGCTCACTGGGCATAGTCTACCCAAGGAGATGAAATGGCTCTCTGAGTGAGCCTGGATGCAATGATTGCGTTTTAAGATGCACTAAAACTATGGCTAAAGGCAAGATACTGCCAAAAACAAATGAGAGGGGTCAACCTGTTTGTCACAGGGACATTCCGGTTGCTTCCACTGTTGGCATATGCCCTTGCCAGTGACGTTCTGTGAATAAAACAAATCGTTTCTATTGTGGCAGGATACATCCGTCATGCCCCAGTGAAAGCTTAACTGCAGTGCAGCATGCCTATTGTACCTAGTCGGAGGACATCGCAGGCTCAGGGTGTTGACCAGCTGCTGGGCTGCACCACGGACTCCATGTCAAGCTCAAACCTACCAGCATTAGAAACAACGAGATATGGACTCGTGCTTGAATTAACGTGATTTTAATCGTCGGGTTTGCCGTAGACATGACCTATTTGATATTGCTACTCTCTGAATACTTGCACGTTCCATAGAATGTTGTCCCCATTTCATCAGGAGTTGGTTATTGCTCAGTGGTTAGAGCATTTGATTGCAGATGGATAGGTCGCAGGTTCAAATCGCCCGCTGTACTATATGTCTCTTTGGATAAAAGCGTCTGCTAAATAAATGCATTATTATTATTACTGTTATTGACAACACTTGGATGGTTCCCTCTCTCTCAGCTCATCTTGGATTAGCATCTAGTTATGAGCATCTGTTGTTGGGCATCTGTCAGTAATCATTGGAATTACACCGCTTAGTATTTTCCACTGATTCAATGTTTGTGGTGATGAGTGTGGCAGTTTTACCTTGCAACATACACATTGTATGTCCCTGGATGGCTGAATGTACTTTAGATCAACCGATTAGATTGACCTTGTCCTCAACAGAAGAGGTCACCAATTGACATTTTAATGTTTTTATTGCAGTTTCTCACTGATCGAGCGCATCATCTTTTGATTGTAGTTGATCCAATAATAAAAGTGTTTTTCTTCCTAAACTGAGGAACTACCTCTGAGGTTCACTTGGTGTCTCACAACCTGAAAGCCCTGTAGTCAAATAAAGCTGAGGCCCAAGTGTGTTTTTAATTTGACCTTGGCTCGGTGTCATCGCCATGGGAGATTCCTTAAATAAAAACAACCATTTCCAGCTTGGACATATTTGTTTTCTTTTATAGACATATTGGAGCCGGCAGAGCACAATATTTCAGTTTAGTCACAGCTGAACTTCACGACCGCTGTTTTGAGAGCACTCGAGCAAGAGTGCATAAAGTAACCAGCTATTTGTCTGTGCTTTTCGACAGTCGCTTAGCATCTTGTCCTCTCCATTCTCCACAGTAAAAGTGTAATGAGTCCTTGGTAGCTCACAACAGCTAGTCAATTGTTGTTTCAAATGTTTCAAAACCATAATCAAGTTCAGGTGAATGTATTTTGCTGTTTTACTATATCTCTCTTTCTTTATATCTTTCTCCCTCCCCTCTTTTTCTCCAGACAGGGTTCCTAATCCCAATAGTTCTCTGGATGCTGTGCGACTCAAGGTAGGTCTTTGTGAATGCCACTCCCTGTGGTATCCACTTATACTGGAGAATATTGCCACCCAGGAACAAGGAGAATAGAACTGGGCACTGCAGCCTGAGGACATTCTAAAAGACACAATAAGCTGCACTATACTGTCACCCTATAAAATATACTGTGCACTTTGAACACATTATGGGCAGGCATCATGTGAACAATCCAGCTTCTATACCTTTTGGAAACACAATTCATTACAGTTATGGTGATTATTTTTAGGTGTTGGCAGATCCACAACTTAATGTGATTCATTTAAGAATGTAACAGGCCACATCACAGGCTAGTGGATGTTCATTATGCAGCCTCTCCTTTCTTGTGGTTTGGTTGGGGTCACGTCAGACAGGGCACTCAAGCACCACCAAGCATGTCCCATTTCCTTGCCAGGGATGACGTCTCTGTTCTGTGTAAACCGAAAAGTAATGAGCTAACATGGTCACAAAAGGCATTTTATTTGCTTCTGGATTTAGTTATATACCTTAAAATAAGAGAGAAAGTTGACACGTTGAATAGAACTCTGTGATGTATGTTGTCTTGGGTTTCTTTTGGGGTTCTTTTAAATGTTACACTTTTGTGAAGGGATGTATGTCTGTAGGTATTAGCTTTGATCTTGGACTGTCACCAGGCTTTGATCAAAGATGTATGGACCAGAACATCCTAGTTTACTATTTGAGATGCAGCATGCATAATGAAGCGTGGTAACGAGTTAGAAGCGTTAAACGAGAAGGCCGCAGACATTCTCCTCAGGTTTGTCTTGCATACTTTGAAACCAGAATCAGTTACCTAAGCCAAATGACCCCTGACCCTTGACCTGCTCCGTCCCAGGCGGAGCCCCCTGCATTGGTTTCAAAGGCGGAACCGGGTGCGAGGGTCAGCGTGGAGTCAGAGAACGCTCCAGAAGAGGACTTTGCGACTCGGCGGTCGAGGGAAATCACCAACAAAGCTCTGGAAATTGAGAAGGTAATGAGTTTTCTCAGTCCCGACCCCTTCCGACTGCCACTTCCGCCAGCTACTGAATTAGGCTAGCTATCTCTAAACCTTCCCCCGCCATCTGGATTACTGGCTCTCGAAAACCCCTGCTTTATGCTGCAGTGTGGTGTCTGGGGAATATGGTTTTTCCGCCCGTTTATGTGGAGGAGAGAGAGGGGAGGATGAGTTGGCAGAAAATCTTTATGCACGGGGGGTTGCAATGCTGTGCATGCCCACCAGCCACTCCCTTGTACACCATACTCTACAGTACCACTTATCTGTCCCCGTTAAATCAGGGCAGGAATTGCCCTGCAGGACTCAGGCTGGCCACCCACGGAGTGGCACTTCTCTTGGCGTTAACCCTCATGTTTAGCCTGCCATGTGTAAGCAGGTCACAACCGCGGTGAGGGCCAAGCGTCCGTGGAGCACATTTGCCGTAACATCTGCTCTGGGCGCCAGCGCACACACCCGTTTGTTGCAGCGCCTCAGTGAAAACCCCCGTAGCGAGGGGTAGAACCGAAGGTGAGGCTGGAGTGTGGGGTCGGAGCAGGGGATAGGAACTCGACCTGAAGTCGAATTTGGTATGATGGCTCTGTTCCGTGGCAGTTATTCATCCATATGGAGGGAGAAGACCGACACCCACTCCCACCTCGGAGCACTCAACTGTTGGCTGGGTAGCGAGGCCTACAAGTAATCCCACTTTTTATGATTTGTGATTGTTTGTTTTGTTTGGTGATTTTAAGTTTGTGTTCTCACCGTGTTTTCTGAATGAAACGGCACGACAGTCAACATGAAAGTCGGCCTCTGTATGAAAACCTCGGCGTGGACATCAGTCAGATCCAGCCCTTCCATTAGCAGGAGTGTTATTTGAAAAGTTGTAGCAGTAAATTAGTGAGAGGACCGCTCGGGTTTTAAATAACGGCAGGTGACACTGCAAGCTTAATGAAACCCTCCAAAACATCCACTTTGTTAAAGCAAACCGTTTTATTCTCTTAATCTGTATAGATTATATAAAACACACAGGCCAGGCATGGCTGGGAGTGATTTACTGAAGAGCCCATTAATCATTTCAATCAGTGCAAATGAAACGCATCCATCTGAACTATTAGGCCTTCCATTGAGAGGTTTTGTTGCTTGAGTGATTAAAATTGCTCTTTTAATATCCCCCTAATCTGTCCCAGCCCTCTACTCATTACCCCACTTCCTTTATGACACGGGACCCCTGCCTGCATCACCCCACTCATTTGAGCAGAGCTCCACAGAATGTCCATGCGAGTTTCACATTCACCCCCTGCCCCTCATCCACACACACCTGTAAACACACACACACACACACTCACACAGACACACAGGCTAAACACTTACACAAGCTAAAAACACACACACCCATGCTAAACACAAACATGCTCTACCGTACTCCAGAGCTCCATATCTGATGTGGGGCCGGAACGCTCCCCCAGGCTCGGCTCCTCAACACTGGGGTCTCTGAGGGCCCCTAGCCCGTCCTGTGTGGCCCTGGCATATCAGGCCGGGAGATCGGCCCCCCAAGTCCCACCACAGGGAGAGGAACCCAGGCTCAACCTCCCCCACTAACCTCCCCCGTAGGCTCCCCCGCAGCCTCTCCTCAAACCTCCCCCACCAACACACTAACCAGACCCAGTGAACCAGTCAAACACACCCTTCCTGTTTGTTTTGGTTTAAAAGGCAGCAGTTAAGAGAACAGCGGCCTTTTTATGAAACTTTCCTTGAAGTGCGTATTGTTACAGCCTTTATATAGAGCAACGCTAAGTTCTTAGTGTGTGTAATATTGTTGTTGTGTTGTGTGTTTGTCTGTGATAGCGTAGTCTTTCTGTAGCTCTGTCTGTGTCAAGGGAGATCATTTAATTAGACTTCATTGTTCGTTGCAAGGGTTTTTTTTCCCCCCCTTCCATCTCTTCTCCACTTCCCGAGCTTCAAAGTGTATAGAGGAGTGTACAAAGGATGTCATGAAGTGAGAATGCAATCAGTGTCGACACACAGTCGAGCTGAGAGGAAAAGCAGATGGAGGTTTTTGTTTTGAAAGATGACAAACACAACTATCGTTGAGTGACCAGGAAGGTCCTGGGATACGGGACATGGACTCTGCATGCCTTCGTCTTGTTATTGTTACTTGTTTCCTTTTGACATCTTCAAACCTGGAAGTGATTAAAACAAGCGCATTTTCCAAAGGACTTTCCCTACCGTTCGGTGTGGAAAGTCAGATTAGAGTGAATCAGATTTGGAGAAGCCACTTCTCTGACCGTCTCAAGGGGGGAAAAAAAAGTCTCTCTCCTGTCAGGCTGCAGCCGGTGTTGCTTTAAGAACCTGACTTGGCCACACGTGTTGCGAGTTTCTCACTTCTCTGTGGTCGCGGCTCAAGGCTATCATTATGTGGCCCCGCGGATTCGCTTGACATCATCAGCAGACATTAAAGCGTCCGTCTCAGTCCAAACATCTCCCACAGTCGAGTATTTCTGTCAGAGTTTCTCACTCGCTCTTGGCTCTTCTCTATGTTTGGGTCTCAGCAGTTCTGAGTCTGGGCATGAGATACCCGTCAAGGTCGATGGCTTGTTTAACAATATGGATGATGGGGGAACTTTCCTTACTTGACGCTGTGCTACAATCTTTGCATACAAAGATTGTATGCAAAGCACAGTTCTGTGCAGGTCGGAGCTCTGTCCCCAGTACTGAGAGAAGACTCAGCAATGTGGGGGGTTAGCGATGTGGGATGAGAGGCTGCAGTACGTGTGTGTGTGTGTTAACTGCCTCAACATGCTGCAGCTAGTAGAGCAAGGGTATTTTCAGGGCGTTGAGTACGAGGGGAAACTTGGAGAGATAGTCAAGGAGAGGGGGACGGCGAGAGAAAGGTGAGGAGAGAGCGAGACGGAGAGGGCGAGGGGAGAGAGAGAGCGTCAGTCTTTCAGACGTCTGGGACCTGCAGGCACTTTGTTGAATTTACTTTTAATTAGCAGGTAGCGCAAAGGAGAGAGAGACCCCTCATTTTGTTTCACTCCGGAGAGCATGATGGCTTCACCTCAGGTTCCTCTGACAGTCAGCTGCCATGCAGGATAGAATGGATCAAGAAATAGGCCTAATATTTACAATGCGAACAAGTCTCGGTCTCTAATATAACAGGAAATGTATATTGTACATCCAGTTATCCCTTTGCTTTTGGTATTTGAACTGTTGTTGAACAACAGTTCCTTTAGGTGTTTTTACGGTATGAAAGAGAACAGGCTACTTCTCCTTGTACAAGTCTGTTTTTATACTTGCATTGTCTCAGGTTAAATGTTATATTATTCCCTCTTCCCCTGACCTTTCCTGGTAGCATTAAGCCTCAGCCCACCCAGCTGAAGTGGAGCACCTCCCAGCGTTTGTCCTCTGAGTGTCCTAAGTGGCCATGGACAGTTCAGGTTTCATCCAGGATGCACTTTAACAGGCTCTGTCCTGTACTGAACCCTGAGTTACAGCTTAATAAACACCCCCCCCCCCTCCCTTCCTCTTTTTATTTGTTGCAATACCAGACCCCTGTTACGCACACACACACACGCAAAGACACACGCTCGCACACATACACGGCGCACACATGCAAAGACACACACACACTCGCACTAAGACTTGAAACTCACACCCGCTTGTCTCCTAGAATGAAATGGACTCTCCGGAATTTTTTTGCCTGGTCGACTTTACTTCCTGCTTGACTCTGCATAGGGATGTGAGTCGACAGCCAGCAGCCTCTGCTGTGTCCGCCATTCTCCATGTCCCTGTTTGCTGTTGCCGCTGTGATTGGTCTCACCCAGAAAGGCACAGTGTCCGAATATGTGAGATCAGACGCTGTCGCTCTTTTTCTAGGTAGACGCTGGGAAACAAAATGCTTTGCTGCCTACATACCCTATATGACTGCATACTCCTACCGTGACACAGCAGAAGCTCTGACAAGCTAGCAGGTCGTTTGATAAAAACCGCTTCTTTGGAGAAGTGGGTTAAATGTCTCGCTAATTTGTGTGTCCTTCTGACAAATTTACTGTATTATAGTAGAATGTATAACATATAATAGGTTTGACCACAGATGAAAGGCATTCATCCTGACGTCCTTACAGACATTTCTAGGTTTAATCTTCTTGTCAGAACCTTTTCATTTGGCATTTAGCTGCCCTTTGAAGTGAGGAGAGCTTGGGCAGGATTAGCTGAACCTTGGAGGACCCTCATGTCCCAGATTGCACCCTGCCCTGCAAGAGCACTTGGTGGTGCAGTGTGAAAGCTGGTCCAGACCAGGCTTCTGGCAGGGATCGTATGCCGGCCACACAGCGGGGCCCCTTAGCCCCGGGTGATAAAGGCCCAGTGGGCTTGCACCTGGGACACTGGGCTGCTTTAATAAATAGGTTAACGGCCATTTCAACCTGGCCGTAAAACCTGAGCTAGACCTAAAAGCTTGTTACAATGTGGTGTGAAAGAAGTGTGCAGTCCCACTTACAGACTAACACCTCTGCTCCTCTTTGTTCCGATGGACACGCACTCTCACAGGCCAGCTCACACACACCCACACCTGTTTTGCTGAACGCACCTACTTGCCAGAAATGGGTTCATTAAGTTCACGGGAAAGCGTTGGTATGAAGAATAGGTTAGAATCTCTGGGAGCCAGTTAACCGTGTGTGTACGGTTGTGTGTGTGTGTGTTCCCAGCAGTCGTTGAACCTATTTAATACTCCTCAGGCAAAGATGTCTTTGCTCAACTTGAAAGTTGTTCTTTTTAACAGTTTACTACACCTGTGCGTGTGTGTAACTTTGTGTCTGTCTGTGATTAGCTGTACAGGCAGGACTGCGTAACGTTCGGCACGGTGGTGAACATGCTGGTGACCAAGGAGCCTCGTCTGGACCAGCTGCTGCAGGCTCCTCTGCATCAGAGCCTGATGGAGATCAAGGAGCGCTGCTTGGAAGACCTCCGACACTTCATCGAGGACCTGGACCAGGTGGCCTCGAAGCTTGGAACGCCCTCCAAGTGAGAGTGAAAGCCACCTTGCCCTGATACAAAGTTCTAATGTGAAGACACTAGTTGACTTATATAGTTAGTTATGATCATTAGTATTCAAAGTATTAGTATAGGGAGGAGGAGAGTGTTTGTACTGTGATGGTATCACAATGCAGTTCCAATGTTATTGGAACTGCAACTGTTTATTTGTATTATTTTTATGATTGTTGAACATGTTCCTTGGTCCTACTTTTTAAAAAGTGAGTTATGCAAATTTTGTGGCCTTCACAATACAAAAGTACGGGATTGTTTTTACTGAGGGGCACTGTGCCGTCATATACCTTAAACAGTAATCAGACTACACAATGATGCCAAGTACCCTACTACCTTTTCTCTGGGTCTTGATGGCCATTACAGTCCAGTCCAATTGTATCCTGGACCTGAATCATACTGATTCCGTTGAAAATTGTGTTATTGAGAGTTTTGTGGAGATCAACTAAACTTCTATATTTATGGGGCAGTGTAGATGGTGCTTTCTTCAAACTGCTCTCCAGCAACCTCATCAAGCCACACTGAAGTGCACATTCATTAACATTTATTTTCCTATTATGACAGTCTTGTGGCCACATCTTTTATTGAACAGATTAAGTTTTACATTGTAAACCATGTTACGCACTTTTTGTACTGTTGCGTACGTACAAATATCATGTTACACTACAGTCATGTTTTACCAGTCGTTTTTGTGTTCAGAATAATAAATGTATTGAATTACTAGAACTAAGGTGTGTGTGTCTGTCAGTCCTCTCTCACAAACCACTTAGGGATTCAAACGACCAAAGAAAGTCTCACATCATAATATATGTTTTATTACAATTATCAATTTTAACCTTATATTCCAGTTTTTTTACATTTATACAGATTACAATGATCTGTTTACATTACAATATGACCCATAAATAGAGTAGTCCACCTAACCAGGCCCTATAAAGCATACTGGTGTCATGCAAGGGTCAGGGCTGCAGAAGTCTGAAAACTAAGAAGCACATAAATGATGGAAATAGCGTAATAGAGTATGGTCATACTCTGTCAAGCCACAGTTGACATCCTATTTTTATGTTTAAAACCTTTGTTATGAAAATGAGTTCTGTAATTGCCACAAAAAAAACTTTTGGAACTTGGGGGTATAAAAAATATCCATTATGTATCTGAACTTTACAATATTTACATTCATATCTGCACTGTTAAATAATCATTTCAGTTTGTCTTTAGATGTTGCTTTATAAATATGTTTAGCTCTGAATAAATGAATTCAATGTTTTTTGTTACAGACTACTGAAATGTGTTTGGTATTTGTATTCAATATCCTAATTGAGGTGATGACCAGTGCTGTGTGTTTACATGTACTTCCTGTTTACAGAATTTAGAAATGTGACTGACTATTTGGATTTCTTTTCTCATTTCAAATAGTGGCAACGAGATACAGATGGCTACAGAGCACGTTAACTTCAAGCTGGGGAAATCATGAAAGTCTTAAGAAATGATACAGTTCTTCCCTTTGTGTCCCTTCTTCTTGTTGGACTTAGTCCGGGGGCCGTAAGGCGGCGAGGGGAGGCCTGCCATGGGGCTGGGCAGGTCCTCTGTGTAGTAGTGTCTGTGTGGCCGGGGCTGAGGGATGGGTTGGCCCAGGAAGAAGCCCTCCTCCTCCGACTCTGAGGAGGAAGATGAGCAGGTGGAGCACCAGTCGTCGTCCTCCGCACACAGCCCCAGAAACCTCTCCATGGCTGGGCCCTGCAGCCCGTAGTCGGGGTTGGCGTGGGGGTGAGCGTGGGGCCGCTGGATGTGGCCTGGCTGGCCAGCCAGGAAGGCCTGGGGCCCCTTGGGGTTGACGGCGTGCCCTCTGTGGTCCTCTCGGTAGAACACGCGGGCCCTCTCCTTGGGCACCAGGTGGAGGGCGTTGTCGGAGCGTGACTTGCGGCTTCTGCGCCGCCTGTGTTGGTGGTTGTGATGATGGTGGTGATGATGGCGTCCAGCGCGAAGCTCCTGGTCGTGCTCCTCAAAGTGGTACGCCCGCCGCCTGGTCCGCTCGCTCATAGGGGGCTGGCGCACTGGCAGGTCACCGTAGCAATGGTTGTCAATGACATCGTCTGAGAATTTGACCTGCTGGGGCCTGGACTGGGAGCGTGTTCTCCTCAGTGCGGGGAGGTAAGGAGGCTTGGGTCTCTCCTCTGGTAGAGGGGCCTCCTCCTCATCCTCCTCCTCCTCCGGGACGTTCTCCTCCACCTGCTCCAGCTCAGACGTAAGGCTCTTTAGGGAATTGGCACTTCGATGTAACATGGAGGAGTTCAAGGTTCCCATGTTGCTGGTTTTCTCACAGTCCTCTGTCTCCAGCTCCTGGTAGTTGTGGAGAGAGTAGACCAGCGGTCTGTCCTTACTGTCGCCATCAACGGAAGCCCCTGTGAGGAGAGAGTGAGTTAGAACGAGGTGAAATGTTTTCGACAAAATGTGGACGTGCAATGTGTCTCGTCTCACCTTCCACAATGCCATGGGTTGACGCTAAACATTTCATTTGGACATTGAACGTTAGGTTGGGTCCACTATAGTTCAGTACCTCAGTGGAGTCACGTTCAGGCGAACCGCTCTTACCGGTGATATTGGAGAGTGCCAGGGAGTCCATGGAGTCTCTGACGCTCTGCTCTGCCTGCTTCAACTCATCGGTGATGCACTCCAGCGAGTCATCGTACCACTGCTTCTCTTCTCTCTGGAAGCCCGCTCCAGCTCCATGCTCCAGCTCCAGCTCCTGGATCTTCCGGCTGCTGGCCGGCCCAGGGTGGCTGCCGTAGGCCGAGTCCCCAAGCCCGTCCTGGGACTGGGCCCAGTACATATCAGCCTGGTACTTCTTACTGGCCAGGCTCTGGCTTCCCCCTCCGCCGACCCCACCGCCTCCGCCGGCCATCCCAGCCTTCACCTCCTGCTTCAGCTTCGCCTCCGTCTCCGTCGTCCACGGGTCGGCGGGCCGCGGTTCGTCCGCCTGCTGGAAGACGCCGTGCTCGCCAAACTTGAGCAGCAGCTGGGTCATGTAGTCCTCGTGCTCCGCCCACTCCTCCTCCCGGTCCTCGGGGGCCTCCACCTCCTCGCCGCGGCCCCGCCAGAAGCGCTCGTCCGACAGGCTCATGTGCGCCAGCTTGTTGGTGAGCGTGTCGTCGTTGGCGTCGGCGGTGAGGCCGGGGAACTTGTAGTTGACGGAAGGCGAGAAGAGGAGCGACTGGCGGCACTGGTCGGCCGAGCGGCTGCTCTTCCCCATGCGCACGCTCCGGCGCGACTCGCGGGAGCGGGCGGACTGGAAGGCGGAGTCGGAGGAGTCGGAGGCTTGGACGTCCTCGCCCAGGCTGCACACCTTGGAGCAGTAGATGCGTCCCTGGCGAGGCAGGAAGGGGCAGCCCAGCAGGGAGCTCTTACACTGGGCACAGCTGAAGCAGCTCTCGGTGGCGTGCCAGTGGAGCCCGTCGTAGGTCATCTGGGCATGGTCCACACCTAGGAAGCAAAGGGGTCGAAGGGTGAATATCCTGCAGATTTTACACTTAAATGTACATTTGATTTATTTGGCAGCATTTGTTTTTATCCAAAGTAATGTACAACATGGTGCATGTCGAAGGTACAGCAGAAGATCAAGGATCAGAAGTGCAAGGATTTCGGTGGTCAGAGTCTAGAGATGGTCTGTATTCACTAGCCACATCACAATGTAACCACATCTTAGCTACTAGGCACGGTGGACAAAAAAAAGACAGCTCCTTTACAGCAGTGTATTGGACAGTGCACATGGACAGTACCAGGTAATAATAATAATACAAGACGGTTGTTGTGTGTTTTCTAGAATCAAGAGGTCTCTTGTGTGGCTTGCTGACAGACGTCATATTGTATCTTTTTAATTTGCAGTCACAGTCTCACATGTCATAAAGGGTACCTTAACCCTTGTGTTATCTTCGGGTCATTCTGACCCATCAGCCGTGTGACCCACCGTCGTATTGCGACAAATTTACCCCATACAAAAACAAAGTGAAGCATTTTCTTTTAACCGTTGGGCTGTCGCAGACCCCCCACATTGCAAAGGTTAAAAGAAAATTATTTTTATTTGTTTTTGTATTGGGTAAAACTGGGTAAACACAACGATGGTTCGTTATGAACCTTTGGGTCATGTGACCCGAAGGCAGCACAAGGGTTAACAGTGGATTTCCAATTGATCACATTTGACAGTGGCAGTGCCAGGGAAGTACAGAGAAAAACTGACAACCATCTAGTCTGAATATCCCAGAACAAACTCACCAATGTGTTCCCCACAGGCCTCACAGTACTCGGCGTAGAGCGATTCAAAGCAGCCGCAGCAATATGGCCGCCCATCCTTCATGATGTAGCGCTGGCCTCCCAGAACTGTCTCGCATTCAAAACAGGAGAAGTGCTTCATGTGCCAGTGGCGTCCCTCCGCCTCTGTGCATTCATCAGCAAAGATAATCTATGGAAATAAACACACGGTTAGATAGTCAATGTCTGGAAAATGACAGAGAACTCGTTCAACAAACGTTTCTAAAATAAAGCTGGGAGGATTTCCTCTATTTGAAGATACAAGTTTAAACCTGAGGCATAGCTAGAACACAAGTTACTGAGTTTATATTGTTTATTTTTGTCTCACAGAAAATGAGTAATTCACTGAATCAGTCAGTCGGTGAGTCGGTGAGTCAGTCACGGAGTCTCTGTGTCCTAGCTCACCTCATCGCAGGCTGTGCATCGAGGTTTCAGCAGCTCTGCGTGGTGTCTGCCACAGTGAATCTTGCCTTCTTGATAGAAGTAGATGAGGTCCACCAGAAGCTCGTTACAGGTGGAGCACGCAAAGCATGCTGGGTGCCAGCACAGGCCAGGGCCGGCCCTTGAAGCAAGCACGGCCATCTCTCCTCCATTCACGTTCTCCCCACACTGCGATGGACAGGACAATACTCAGGAACGCAGATTCATTCTGTTCACCACAGCCACAATATGTAACGCCTACTGAATGATTGCATCAATCAGTCTCTACCCAAAAAATGTTTTGCTACATTATTATGAAACTGTGGTTGAACACAATCACTCTAAATGTTTATTGTATGACTTTAGGCCAAACTGTCCTCAGATGTTCCCCAATGTCCTGCCCATTCTCATATGCAACTGCAGACTGTGCTCTGCGAGGCCTTAATCTTGGGAGCGGGTGTCATCTGGTGACCACAGTTCATCCCACTGCAGCTCTGTGACTGGACCGGGCCTGGGGGGTAGAGATACAGGGCACAGTCCCCTCCATCTGTGTCTATCCCCCTCAGTGTATGTGGCATCTGTCGACTTAGAGGGAATTATGACTGTGGTGCCTGTGGTCTTACTGTGGTTGATGTGTTCTCTCAATTATTTGTCTGGGTGCCATGTGGGGACACACACACACATACATGAACAGGCCATGAACAGTGACTGTAGTCGCACAGTAAAAAAAACACAAAAAAACGTCTGTCACTGGGAGTGGAGTGAGGTGAGGCGAAGCGGGCCTGTGTTGGGGTTGTGTTTTGACAAAACTTAATAGTCACCCCCGGGCTGCTCACAGACCATAGTAAACAGTGAATAAAACACTGTACTGAAGCACAGGGCCAACAAACTGGAACTGCACTCCAAACAAGTCAAAAGGAGCTTCTGGCTGATGTGCATGGCTGCAGATCCAGCATGTGTTTAGTTGATCTGTTACATAGCATGGTTTAATACTGAGCTCCAAACTCCTCGCTCTCCCTATGTGTGGAGGAACGGAACACCACTCATACCATGACAGAAGGAAAGGCCTACAACAAGTGCGCGTGTGAGTGCACGTGCTTGCACGTTGGGCACGTACATGCTGGCAGACGTGTAGAAGAGAGCGAGGCAGCAGTTTCAGCGTGCCTCTCCCCAGAGCCTCCTTCTTCCTCTGGACACTGAACATGTGTAGCTCCTTCTTCTCCTCCTCGCTGAGGGACTGGCAGTAGCGCACCTGGGGAGGAAGACGGAGGAAGCAGGTGAGCGCGGCACCGTGTCAGTGTCCTGGCACAGGGGAGAAAAGACACCTGTGACCCCTGCTTGCCCTTGCAAACTCCTCCACCCTCCTCCGAATCCAATTTGTGAGAGGTTCTGTACCACCCCAGACATGGGGCGAAGCTGACTTTTAAACAAACAAGCCTTGTGTTTACAGTGAAATCAAGAGCTGGACCACAAAGGGAGGAAGCCAAGTAGAAGACACGCAGGCCTGGGTAGACCTCTGTGTCTAAGGGTGTCACTGTAGTGACACCCTTAGGAACATAAAGGCTCCTAGAGCACCATCCCTCTACCCCACTGGGCTCACATAAACTGGCACTAAGGCAGGAACCGAGGGAGGTAGAACACACAGGCTCCCAGCAAACATCATAAAGACATCCCTTGTGAAGCATCGTGTCCCAACACAAACTGGAGACCCTAAATACCTCTGTGACGGTGAGAAGGGCTATCTTGTCGCTGAGAAAGGAGAAGGAAAGAGATGCTGCTCCTCAAACAAGATGGAGTTGGGCGAATTGAAAGGGAAGGGTGGGACAATGGGTGGTGGCCCGGCAAAAATGTCTTCAACGAGAGGGCCCATTGGGACTGACTTTATGATACATACACGAACAACACGCACACGTACCTCATTGTCGTGCGGAGGCAGTTGGTAGAGGAGCTGCTTGATCCTGTGCTTCTCTCCAGGACTGTTCACGTAGGGAACCTTGTCCTCAGGCAGACAGGAGAAATACAACTGCACCTGGATCAGAGAGGAGAGGGGAGGAGGAGAAGTGTGGACGGGGGAGCAAAGGAGAGGACAGGAGGCAAAGGAACGGAGAGGTTAGAGAGGCTGAAATGAATCAAATCCCTCTTTATTGCTCCTGTGGGAGTTAAAATGATAGACAACAGCTAGTGTGTTTCTTTCTCCTATGTCAGACTTAAGTACCACAGGTATGTCAACTTAATGTGGACAGTGAAGATAGAAATCGTAGATATTCATTGAGCCTATAATGACTCCGTTAAGTAAACCGCCTGGTCTTTACAGTCTCAGGGAGGGGAGGAGAAGGGAGGGCTTGTCATATGCTTGACACTGGCTGCAGGGACAAAGATGAGTGTCTTTTAGTGTTTCTGTGGCACTTTGACCCTTGGGGAGCTGCAACTGAAGGACGCTTTATGAGGCTGGGGGGTTATTACAGTCAGGAGATAAAGAGGAGAAATAAGCTTCTCTCCTGTGTGTGCGTGTATGTTTTGTGTTTTTGTGTGTGTTTGAATGAGGGAGGGGGGGGGCTTCCTGCTGCTGACCGTCTAGAGGGGACAGCAATTTACCTCTCACCTCCCATCCCCCTAAGACCACCCCCCCACACACATTTGGCCTGGCCATAAATTATGCACATTTTCCCCCCTGCTATTAGGCCCTATCCTGCACCCCAGGGCTGGGACCTGGGGATCCTCTTAGCCAAGCTGTGTGTTTCTCCACTGTAATGATCACCCATAATGTGCGTGCCATTCAGGAGAATAGCAGCAGTAAAGGCATTACAGTTGACCCACGCATTTTCTACACAAAGGGGCCCTGCGTAGATGGGCTCTGGGGCTCTCCTGTTGCTTCGCAAGCTCCCCCATCCTCTCCCTCTCCCTCTCTCTCTCTCTCTCTCTCTCTCTCTCTCTCTCTCCTCTTTCTCTTTCCTCATCTCTCATTGCTTCCATGTGTGCTGGTCTTAAACGTGGAGTGGAGGAGGAGAGAGCAAAGAGGTGGAGGGAGAAAAGGGATAGAGAGCGAGAGAGAGAGAGGGCCTCCCCAAGTCGATTTGGGAGGTTGCCACGTCACGCTCCTTGCGGGCAGACACACACACACACACACAGACAGACACACAAAGCCAGGGCTGTGGATGGGCCTGTAAAAGGCAGTGTCTAGCCTCTCTTGAATCCTGGTTCAGCCAGTCAGGTACTAGGTAGGTTAGGAGGTAGCTATTGGTAGTTAAGGCCTCCTGGTAAAGTCCTGCATTTGTCTAATCACAAGCAGACTTTTCCGTGCTGCAGTTTGTAAATAAAAATACACATCCTGTCTCTAAGTGGCTGCTGGGTGGGACTGCGTTTGTCTCAAACAAAGAGAGTCTGCTCGACAGGAGGCCTCTGCTATGGATATCATTGAAAATGTTTAGGAACAACATATTTCTGGGTCAGTGAAATGGGTTAGCAACGTAGAAGCTCTCTTCAACAAGCAGCTAGAATCGGGTCACTTCTTTTTTGCCACCTGAGCATTCCACACATGAACCAAGGAAACACTCAAGTAACAGTCAAACTTTTCTCAGCAGAAAACAATAAAATGGCCAAAACTAAAGTCTTGCACTGTACATGAGTACCCCTACACATCTAGTTTGATGTCTGGTTAGAACTTGTATCACAGTGTTCTGTAGCTTCTAAAATGGTGTCAGAAAGTACACAAGGAAGTAGAAGAGTCTTTAATAATCCCCCGGTTACATTTATACTGCAGGATCATGCACACAACACATGCCGGGACACAGAGCAGAGCGATCATCGTGTTCCAGCTCACCTGTTCAGGTCGGAGACCGGGGGGGACCCACGCATACTCCTCCAGAGCACAGCCAGAGTCGTCGTCCGACGTGGAGCTGCGCTGGAAGCCAAACGTCAGCTTGCTGACTTTCTGCTCCATCATGTCCCTCTGGCGTGCCACGCCGCCCTGGTGGAAGCCTGCAGAACTCTCCAGGTTCATCTGACTTCAGCTTCTACTGGAGGGAGAGAGGAAGGTAGGATGGGAGGAATGGAGAGAAGGTGGGGTAGAGGGAAGGAGGCAGGCAGGGTGGGAGGAGTGGAGGAATGAAAAGGTCGGAAAAAAGAGAAGGAGAGAATTGCGTTACGGAAAGAGACATGATAAAGAGATATGATACAGACACAGTACATTACCAATACATAAACACATTCCTTGAGTCAAGGCGACATTGCTCGAGCACTAAACCACTGTTTGAGTCACACCATCAAGATCCCCTTCATGTGGGCTGACGTCCATGAGAGGCCATTACTGTGCAACATATAAACAGCTCCTTATTTATCTGCCTTGGGTTTGTTAATTTGAGGAACATCTTAAGTAGGACTTGTGCCTCAGTCACCGCCATTGTGGTAATGTGTCATCTCCCCTTGCCTCCTCATGTGGCTCCCTCCGAGCTCCATTAGAAGATTCCAGAAGTGTTACAAGGTGACTTCCTGACTTGTTTGGTGACAGTAACCAACAGCTAGCCCTGCGTGTAATAAGTACCCGCATTCAACAGGGCCAGGGGTTAGGGTGAACTGAGACAGCACATTCCTGTCCTGTAATGTAACTCACCCTGTCTTGAACAAAGACACACCAGGATTAACACCAGACATTGAGCACTCACACTTCAAGGTTCCTGCGTATCTGCATAGCACATGTTGAGGAGGGGAATACGTGATAGCTCATTGTGCTGCTGTGTCCCATATGAGGCCGACATATGGCTTGTAATGATGGGTTCATCACTGGAGCCCCAGTCCTGTATAAACACTGGCCTAGCCTTAGAGAAACACCCTCCCTGTGGATAACGCTGCCATATGGGGAATGTCCACAGGCCCTGCTCGTCCCCCCTTCTTCTCCCTCTCTCTTCTTTCTTCTCCTCTCTTCTCCTAGGGCTGTTTGTTTTTCAACCTGCCAGAGCTGGGGGAAGAGGGGGTCTAGAAGTTCATCCCTTCATCTTTTGGACGGAGGGGGGAGAGGGCGGATGGGGTGGACTGAGCACTTGCAGACAGGTGAAGAAGGGATGGATGGAGGGGAACGACTGACTTGTCTGGACACTGACATGGGGGGATTGAAATAGGGCCGAGAGATCAAAGGCTGGCTGATTCACCCCCAGGTTGACCCACGTGTGTGCCCACACACATAGACACCAACAGAATTACATTTGACACACACGCACAGACCTGTGTGACACACTAGCACACATAAACCACACAGACAGTGTGAAAGTTTATTGCGGACAACGTGACAGCGAGAAAGTAGGATGAATACTGTCATGTCGCGGAAATCTCAGATCCAAAAGGTTTTGGGTAAACTTTCGGTCATCGCTTCACATTATTCCACAGATGATTTGTCAAACCGAGGCATGCAGAGCCTTTAAGGACCACCAACCAGAACTTAATTTAATTCCAGGTTCCCTTTATCACACTAAAGGTACATTATCTTTGGACAGTTTATGCCTAGCTGGAAACCCATAAGGGGCAACTATTCACAGACAGAACAAAGGACAGTGCAGTTGTGGTCATTTCTCATCTCACTACAGTTCTGACTGAGAGATCTGAGGAGCCTAGCCAGGAACAGCACAGTCTACTGCCCACCCCACCCTCCCTCACAACTCCCACCCCTCCCTCGTCCCTCCCTTACCCCTACCACCCCTCTCCACCCCTCCCTCACCCCTCCCTCCCCTCTCCACCCCTCCCTCACCCCTCCCTCCCCTCTCCACCCCTCCCACCCCTCTCCACCCCTCCCTCACCCCTCCCCACCCCTCCCCCACCCCGACCTCACCCCCAGACCCCCATGGCTGGGCCAGGACATGCAGGGGTGGGAGACAGCTGAGAAAACCGGCCACACTCCACTGCTGCCTTTGAAGAACACAGGCCTGAGACTAGAGGACTAAAACCAATGCTCTACCCCTGGAATGTCATATATGCATGGATGCTGGAGAGTGTGGTTTACAGACACGCACACACAGACACCGAAACACACACACACACATAGGACACACTAACAATATCTTCACACACACAAAAGCACTAAATGTGCACGTACCACATACTGTCCATCCACACACACACACACACACACACACACACACACACACACACACACACACACACACACACACACACACTTACAAGGGCCTACCAGTCCAAGTGTCAGCTGTATGGTCTGACTCTGTTTCTCGTTTAGCATCAGCTCTTTGTGAGATAGCAGGCTGGCATGCCTGGACCCCTGAGGAATGATTAACTGCTCCACACACAGCAGGCAGCTACCGTCTATTCGTACCCACCGCCTGGTCCCAAGGACGGGCTGCACACCCTCACCCTCACCACCATATCTCACTCATGCCAACAACTGGCATGCCGTCCTCAAGGCTGCCCACACCAATCCCCTCGAGACACAAGTATGATGGACGATGCTGTTAGGAGAGGACAGTTGAGCGATTCAGAGCTTTATGGCAGCATTGTGCTGCAAAGTGTCAAGTCAGGCGGTTAGGGTATGACACCTCCCGTCGAAACGCCTCCGATGCCCTCAACAATGGCTCTCTTTGACAAGGGAATCAACTTCGAGGCTTGTTCCATGAAGAGCCTGTTTGCCTCCTCCGGCCTTTTTGTCAGTCTCTCTCCCTTGAAGGTGAGGTCTCTTATCTCTACATTCTCTACGTGGTTTTAAAGCCCTCAAAACTCAGATAACCTGTCTTCAGACGAGAGGAATAACACTCTCCTTGTTCTATTCATGTCTATTGACTTGCAAATGAGACTAAAATACCCACAAAAAAATGAGGTCTTGTTCGAGAATGGGGTGGATTTCACTTGGGAGGCAGCTAACTATAGTATAGAGTTCAGCCAAAGAGAACAGATGAAACTTTACAGTGCTGCTTCACGCTATATCAGACACACTTACTGCAATTGTAGGAAAGATGTTTTTGCGTGTCAGACAAGGCCCTTCAGCCTCTAGAAACTTGGCCTGACTCAATGTGGGATGTCAGACCGGAGATACATCTCTGCCAGAGCTCTATGGAGAGTAGACAGGCAGGATACCTGAGTTGGCAGCAGCTCTGATGTCAGTAATACCTTCCTTCTGAACCGCAGCTGCAAGTTTGCTAATGCAAATGTATGCAAATTATCCCTTCAGATGTTAGCCAGTTCATTTCCTCCAAACTACAACCGTACAACTTCTTCAATGAGCTGTCCGGCCGTTGAACCATTTCACCACCCTGCAGCTAACTGACTAACGTTTCCGCTTCGTAGTTTTGGCCGAACATAAAAAGTGAGCTTCAACAAGGAGCTTGTGGTCTGTAGGGTATCTGCCACCTCCTCCCTCTCATCCTCCCACACAGGCCAGACCCCTGCCGTCCTGAATGTTTAACAGCCCCTCTCTATTGTAAAGGTGCTTGTTAACATGGCTTTGGGAGCTCTGGACTGCAAATCTGACTGATCTGCCCACAGAGGCCCTTCTAGCCTCCAGCCAGGAGGGGCAGGGAGGGGGTCAGGAGGGGGTTGAGACCAAGGAAGAGGAGTCACCACTGGCTTGTATGGAAATTCTATTGACAATGAAGAGGGATAGAATTGATATGAAGAGATGACAGGGACAACAAAAGGATTATTCTGTAGATAAAATATGATTAATTTTCAGATTATTCAAAGAAAATGAACAACTTTTACAGTGCGTGGTTGTTACACAGAATGTAAAGACCATTTCACAAACTGCAAACTAACATCCCTTCCTTTCTTAGGGAGGTGATATATTGACATTTCAACAAAGAGCTCAATTCCAAGAGTGCTCATTGTCAGATACACTCAGCTAAAAACACGACAGCGAAACAGCCTCAGATGAACACATCCTGTGAAGCAGAGAAGGAAAATGAGCCATTTCTGGTCCAAATTCATGTCAATGTTCCTGAAGGAAATGAATGATGGACAAGCACACAACTAAACACATGGCCCTCCTTCAGACTGGCTAGGCCCAACATGTTTGACTTGGCTGGGACTCGCCTGGGATGCTGGGTCGGTTCTGCTGGAGGAGGGATAACACGATACTCATTTCAAAGTCTCCAGTTGGGTTTTTTGGACTCTGACTCGTCTGTTTTTGAGACAAACAAGATATTTCTGTTCTCCGAAAATACACAGCAGATGGTTTTTAAATCCAATAAACGTACGTTTTTTCATGCCAACTCGTCACCTGTTAAAAATTCACAAGGCTCTTGTTGAAAAAACCCATGAGAAAGCCAGTTACAAATCTTTCCGCATTTCAGCCTTCTTTCGTGACGTTTACTAACAAAAGTAAAACTGGATCCTTCTTCAATTTTACAACCTTGTGTGTACCTAAGTGAAGCTTTACAAAATAAACATATGATATCCTTATGCAATACATCACAGCCAAAGTCAAACCATTGACAGAATTGGACCAGACTCAAAGGAAATGTTACACTCCACTTTAACCAGGAGAACATTAGAAGAGAGGTGGCCCGCCTGTGAGTGTATGGGTCTCACTTGAAGAGAGGGGCGCTGGTTCCAGGATTGGGGGACCTCCAGGGTCCTCCCTCCATCCCAGGGGGGGGTGTTATTGGGGATTGAATGGGAGTGAGCGACGTCTCCTTAGCAACCCTCTGAGACAGACCACCTCCTGCCCACTCCCTAACACACACGTGCTGCTGTCACACACATCCCATCCATCACACACACTGGCACATCCCACTGCAGACCTGTATTCACACCGCCTGAAGAAAAAACGAGGATCCCAATTTTCTTCACCCTCCCCCCATGCAGTGAGGTGAAACATGTCCAGGGTCTTACATTGAGTATGATATGAAACACATAGCAAATCGAATCTAAGTCATGTGAGCATAATGTGAGCTATTGCAACTCAACAAAATCAAGAAATACGTCCTCTCTTGTTTGTTATATAGAAGAAAAAAAATGTATAAAGTCTCTTTGGAATCCCCACCTCAACCTATGAAGCACTGGCGGTTTGGGAGACATTTCAGCCTAGTTTTTACAGCCTCTCAAAGTCTGACTCCCAATCAAAGCACATTCCAATGAAAATCAGATTAGATCCACTCCAGTCATGTTCCCTTAGCGGTCTTACCTTAGTATTGGGCAAATCTCCTGGACCCAGACTCTCAAGATCTATCTCAGTCCTCCAGTCCTTCAGTCCTCACTCTGCTCTGTGGTCTGTGCTGCATGTCTCCAGGCTCCAGCCTCTCTCCCTCTCTCACTTCTCCCCTCTTTCTCTGTCTGCCTCTCGTTCTCTCGTTCTCTCCCTCTTTCTTCGGCAGCTCTAAATCCAGGACAGCAGCCTCACCCTCCCCTGCACGCGGTCTCGTCTTCCAGGGCTGTCAGCGCAGCAACAGCCCATATCAAAGCAAGGACGGCAAAAGCCAGAGGTGTGTGTCCGTGTGTGTGTGTGTGTGAGGGAATGTTTGAAGGTGTGTGAAGGAGGGCAGCACCAACAACCAGATGGCCGTCCCACTCTTGCCCCCCCACCCAGCTCCCCTCCACCCCTCTCTGAGCCCACCCCCTAACCCCAAGACTAGCCACTCAAAACGGGCGTCTCCCCCTGGTGACCCTCCCCTCACACTTCAAACACACTTCAAATGAGAGCCATCAGTGAAGGAGCCCTCAGGAACTCTGCCCAACAAGCACATCAGTGATTCTCACTCTGCGTATCAACTCTTGATAAATGGAAAGCTGATAACAGACTGTGTTTAACTTGCCATCCCAAACTGTAGATAACTTCCACCCGGAGCACAACCCTCATCAGCCCCAGTCCCTGATACTGTCAGCAGCTCTTCAACACTGAGACAGAGTGATCCAGCTCCTTTTTCTAATCCACCGGCCTATTTCCATATGAATGCCAGTAGCCATCACAACACAAGTGAGCCACATCCACGAGGAAGCTCCAATTATCAGCATTGTCTCGAGGGAGATATAAGCTTGGGGGTATAACGTTACAAACACAGAAATCAGCTGCTTTAAAACTCACTTGCCACAATGCAATCTGATCTAAGCCAGCTAAACTCTTGGCGGCCAGCAATACACACAAACGATATTTGTCATTTTTAGGATATGAATATGTTTGTAGGCAGTGATTGTCAGCGCTGTCAGAGATGGCTCTGAGACGAGCCGGCAGACCAGTTGACCTCCCAGTCTCCTTCACCTCCTGAGGAATGTCAGAAGGTGAGGCTTTTCCTGTTACTTCTGAAAACAAAAACACTTGGTTCTGGGTCAAACCCTGGCCAAGCAGACCTATAATGTCCATCTCAAAACAAAGTTTGTCACCCTGAGAGGCCAGTTATGGAAGTAATAATGTTTCTTTCTTCAACATTGACTTATAAAACCCAACCCTTCTCTAGTCAAACCACTGTTATGCTGGTGTGGGTGTGTGTGTGTATGTAGACAAAGCCATTGCAGCAGCCAAGGCCAGGCAGGCAGGGAGTTCCATTCACAGCTGGTGTCAGGACAGGACACAGTCCTTTGTGCTGGCCCAAAGGACTGCTGTCGCTCCATTAGCAAGTCTTAGAGAGGAGGGAAAACTTTGCATCCTGCCTGCAGGGCATTCAAGAAATACATGACGGAAATGCAGCAAAACAACACAAGAAGGTTTGCAGCTTAAGAAATGCCTGAATGCATAGCTGAAAGTAAAACTATTCAATTGATAGATTTTCTCAATAATTAGTAGGCTATATAATGGTAAACTATTATCTAATGTCTCCCAGCCTAAAATGTGTTTATTGGGAGAAAGTTGACGAACAAGTTGACTAAGTTCTAAAGGGCAATACGCACGTGTATATTTTAGAAGACCTGAAGAACTAAAACTCATAGTTTTTAAAACTCACAAAGACTCCCTTACGAAGTAATCAAAAGAGAATATCCCATCTGGTGGTCATAAAACCCCACATTTTGTGTATATATTTATTGTTTTTTGGTCATGTACCAAATTCCATAGAACATGACTGCTAACAGAAAAATACAGGCCTGCATCTTTTGTATTTAGTCATTTAAGCAGACGCTCTTATCCAGAGCGATCTTCTGCTGGTCCTTCTGACACTGTACAGTTCTATTGTTGGAGTGAGATGTAGTTTCCCAGTTCAAGGTTCACCTCGGATACTTGAGAAATATCAAGTCAGACACGGCCCAACATCCCTGACCTTTAACCTTCGGGAGCACCAGATGACTCATAAATCTGTCCTCCTGGGGCTTTACGGTCTGGTCCCCTGTCATAGCCACAACGACCTAACCACCACCCCACACCTGGTCTGCACCTTCTCAGCGCAGTAAAAACACCCAACGCCACCTCCAGCATGCCCCAACAATGACAGGACACTGTCCTCACAAGCACCAACGCCCCACGGTAAAGAGACATTCTTCTTTGGGTCAAAACTGGCCTCGCCCTTGAGAACGGAGCCGTAAAACTCAAACCAGCCATGATAAAAGCAGAATGCAAAGAACTCTGGTTTTGTGCGGTTTGTTAGCATACCTCTTCACCTCTCGGGGCTAATCTACCTCTGGACATTGTTTGACTGAGATCTTCTCAGCTGTGGTGAATGTAAGTTGATTGCTCTAGCATGGGAGTTGAGGAGGGGCAGGGAGAAGGTCAATCCACGCTGCCCAAACCATCTAACTGTTTACTGTCCTTCACAACCATTGTTGGGAATGGCACCCACTGATGTGTGAGTTACCTTATCATAAAAGTAGGCCTGTCTCAAGGCTTAAATGACTTGCCAATGGGTATTAGCAGGACACAAGCCCAACAAAAGCTTGAGTCATAAAGACCAGTAAAAGCCTATCACTCTACTGTAATAACAATCCTTTTACGCCTCGAAAGAGGGAAGAAAAAGGTCAACTGGTGGAGCAGTCAGTGCATTGATATTGACTTAGCTAGATTGGCAGTGACAACCCCAGGTCAGACTGTGAGCTGGTTAGCTCCATAACCCTCAGATAACCTCTCTTCCAGTTTTCACACTTATACACTGGGGAGATGAGAGCACACTGTATTCCAGTTTGAATGTATCTGTAGTAATGTCCTGTTTTGAAGATTTGTGGAAAAATACATTGAAACACACTTGACCTTGTTTAAACCAATTTCAGCATCAGACAATGTAAAGGAAAAGATTAGAGGATATTCCGTCTTCAGTTTTGCATACTTATTTGATTACAAACCTTGAATACATTATATGTTGATAAGATCGAAGTAGAACAAAATAATCCCACCAGTACTGCATCACTGCAATTTTGTAATCAAATTCTTCACGCTTTATAACTGGATTATGCTTCATAAGGATATCAAGTTGGATTATTACAAATATAACCCTGGTTTAGAAGTTGATCACTGTAGAAGGAATACACTATGTCAGACATCATGTCGATGAGTATGCAGCTGGTCAAATTTTATTCTATTCTGTTCTGTTCTTTTCTATTCTGTACCCAGTGTAGTATTCAAAGGCCAATGCATTGCATAATACGTCTACCATATATCATCTCTGAGTGCTCTTAGTCTTGGGGCGGTATTCTACATGTTTCTCCACTTTATAGCAGTAACATTACTGTTGAACTGCATCAGCCACAGTGCTGGAATGTCGGATAAGACAAGTCATCGTATTTCACCCTCGATTTGACAGCCTCTCACCCAGTTGTAAAGCTTGGACCTCATTGGGAACAATGGGAAGTGAAGCGCCTCAGTTCCCGGGGCTGTTAAAGGGAGGAAGCCCTTTTATTTGAGGGCACTATAACTTAACAAAGGATGTGGTGGTTTACACACAGCATAGGCCTGGGCTTGAATGGGCCACTCTTACACTCCACACTTACTCTCACTCACAAAAGCACTGCATCAGCAAAGGGCCAGTCCTGTCATGTGTGGTCCCCCTGGCATTACATACTCTGAAGGTAATGAATAGACATGTTAGCTTAAAGGGTAACGTCCGGTTATGACGCTACATTGCTATGCCTTTCTCCTGAAACTTTGTTTCCTCTTTGGTTTGTAGTTTTTTTCCGTTAAAGCTTTAAAAAGTGTTGGGCTTTTTTTCACAAACCAATTAGGTATGAGCGTGTCCTGTTTCTCCTCTTCATGTTGAAACAACACTCTTTCTGGGTTCACAAGGTGAATCCAGCTCTCTTTGAATAACCTTTGACCTCTCTCCAGACTTGGAGGTCACCTCGGCTTCATAACGTTTGACACGCAAGCCGCAAACGTTTCAACAGAAACGTTCACACATCTGGGCTGTCCTCTCAAGCTGGCCTCAGAGTTAAACACTATATCCGAGCATGTCAAGAGAACCATTTCCTGTTTCGGTTTTAGCCCCGAGCTAAACTTGAGCTTGTGAGCGGACCGCCTGCTCGAACCAACATAGGTGTGAGCGCTCGGAGCTGTAAGGTCGTCGTAAGAAGAAGAGGCAGTGTAAAAAGAAAAACATCCCCGCTCTCACACATGGAAGCGTTTTCCAAACCTGCGAGGCTTCAAAAGGCGACCACCGCATTCAACAATACTTCGAAACAGTTAAGCGCTGCTCAGTCAAGATCCCACTAATCATTAACATTCCAGGAGAAACACTCCGTTACACTCTTTTATAACTGGCTAATTAAACACATGCTCCAGTGCCGCTGCACAGAGGAAACTCTGACTGCTGTAAGTAGGGATGCTTCTCTCTAACCCAGCTTAATTGGACACAATTTAAGTAATTAAGGTGCTAGTAAAAAAACAAAACAAAAAAGCAGAAAGAAGAGAAAAGAGGCTAAATTGCACCCTTCCCTCCATGGGTTCCCCAAGGCTCTGATGTTGACCCTTTCACCCCATCACGTGGCTAGCGGTCACAGGTACCAAGATGAGAGCTCCAAGGGGTCAGGGGTCAGGGGACAGTGACGTCGCCCATCCAGACCTCTTTATTAGATGGTGTTCAGGGTAGGGCTCGGCTGAGGTGTCCAGCTAGATGGTTTAGCGCTGGTTGGCTGAGCAGACCCGTTGTTTGACCGTGGCCATGGGCTGGCTGGGGTCAGCTCCCCCGTCTCCCTGGAGACTGTTGCCCCGGGAGACCAGACTAGAACTGGGAGTCCTATTGTAGACACGGTGAAAGGACCAGGGCCATCACAGTGACGGAAGATGTCCACTGCCTTGGCTTTATGGAAGTTTTACAATGATAGATAGCTTTGGATAAAAGCCTCTGCTAAATTAATCAAATGTGCTGTAGACATACAGAGCGATAGAGAGACATCGGAAGGTCTTGAGACCTTGAGACTTTTCCACACTCCAGTGAACAAATACTCAAACTCATGAACGCTAACGCAACCCAGTGTGTCTGGGAAGGGTCTGGAGCCTGGTGAAGGTCCCCAGAGATGTCAGCGAATCAGACGCAGGCCAGGCCGGGCCCATTAGTGGCCTCCAGGAGCTGCCTCCCCAGCAGCTTTATCCATGTGGTGTATTTGAGGAATGAAAAACAGGACACCAGTTCAGGCCTGTCTTATCACCCCGAAGATTAGGGATGCCATTCCCCCCTGCCCAGGGTTTATTCTTAGAAACCAGGCCTGGGTTGGGCCCTGACCAAGTCCCCTTCTGTCAGCAGCTCTGTGTTATTGTTGGAGCTGCAAATACTGAGGTCACTCAGCTAAATGATTTCAATCCACTTTTATGAGCGGGGAGTGGTTAGGCGTTTGGTTCGCTGTTTGTCAGCCCATGCGGGATTAAAAAAATTAATACAATACAATTCTGGTCATTCTAATGACGTAAACATTTTTATATTTCATTTTGTGAACAGCTGACCAATTTTTATTGATCGTTCTACCATCGTTGAGTCATCTGCTGCCCATGATTGTGTCAGTGTGTGTCGGTGCACAGATACACACAGACTCACATCTGGTGTGTTGCTCCACTGTTTTATTTCGGAGCCCAACCCCTAACAGGAAGACAGTGTGAGCATACCAAACAAAAGCTCCCCTCTTTGAAATCTCCACTCTCTAGGAGCTGTGGGGGAGGTCGTCGTGAGCAAACAAATCAGTCCTTGTCATCTGGCTGGGTCTATTGTGGGCCCAGGGGTTTGCTCTGCAAGGTATGTCCTCAGTTGCCCTCTTCGTCAATATTTACCCACCTGTACGTTAGCTAGCTAACAGCCCGCTCACCGTCCGTCCCTATGTCATCGTGGCTTCCTCCCCCAGCTGACAAGCAGCATCCTCTACATGAGGACAGACATCAACACTCCAGGAGAGCCATGTCAGTCACATCTGCTTTCTTGAGAACACATCTAAACTTGGTGTAATGTCTCATCCAAAACACCTTCATCGGCCACCCGATGGGATTTGAGTTATGTAGAAGTGTGTCAAAGTGATTTAAAGAGTCGACGTACGCTACAGAAATAGCTGCTCAGAGAAGTATTCCTTTTCAGCGCTGGACCACGCTAATCTACCCCTGAATGGAGACATAACGATGCCCATGGCACCGTATCAATAGATGACACACTAGCTAGACATGACTTCATGTCAGCAGCCCACCAGGGAGAGGACAACCCCCTGTTTGAAACCAGACAATCTCCTTAGAGGTGGTGTGACTGCTTATGCTGGATTGACTGCAACTCACTAAGGGCGGGATCTCATGATCAAATCTAGAGAGACAGAGAGAGAGAAGGGAAAGACTCAGATGGAAGAAGAACGCTAGAACTAGTAATCTGAAGGTTGCCAGTTCGATTCCCAGCCGTGCAAAATGACGTTGTGTCCTTGGGCAAGGCACTTCACCCTACTTGCTTCGGGGGGAATGTCCCTGTACTTACTGTAAGTCGCTCTGGATAAGAGCGTCTGCTAAATGACTAAATGTAGAAACCCGGAGAGGGAGAGAGAGCCTTTCCACCACAACTCCACAGGATAGGGAACCATGTCCTCTCTCAAGACATTAATAGAGGCCCTTTACCTTACATTTACATTTAGTCATTTAGCAGACGCTCTTATGCAGAGCGACTTACAGTAAGTACAGGGACATTCCCCCCGAGGCAAGTAGGGTGAAGTGCCTTGCCCAAGGACACAACGTCATTTGACACAGCCGGGAATCGAACTGGCAACCTTCAGATTACTAGCCCAATTCCCTAACCTTATCCTCTGCCTATCCTCCCGCTCTCCTGCAGAGGGTCTACAGTAAGTAGTAACAGTTCTCTAGTCATTATCAAGCATGTGTGTTCATTTGAAACCCACTTAACAGCAGAAAACGTCCCCCGGAACTAATATGAGTGCTTGTTGTGGAGAGTGGTGGGGTAATAGGTCAAGTGTTGCACTATGGGAGCATCACCACGGTTGGCTCCAAAGGGAGTGTCTGTGCAAGCGTATTGTCTGGCTTTTTCCTTCGTATGTGCTGGGTTGGAAGATCATGTTAGGGACGTATCCCTTCACCAGATGATAACCATTAAGACAGGGCAGAGCCAGGACAAAGGGTTTCTTTCATCCTGCTAGAAGGGGTTAATTAAGGCCTATTCACCTCAATAGTAGTGGAGAGTCTTTATTCAGTGACTCATTTGATATGAACTTCAATCAGAGTAGTCCCTTTATCTAGAAAAAAAAAAGAGTTAGATTCAAGCCTGTCTATGTGCTGTACTTTATGGGTTTGTCTAAATGGTGACAATGCAACCACTGTGGACCATCTAAGTTGGCAGCCATCCAAAAAAAAAAAAAAAAGATTTGTCATACAGTTGTAACAATGAAATACATGTTATACAGAACAGAGGACGCATTGTTCCACCACCACCCAGATTTGAGAAAAACCTTTTTGGACGCCAACCAAACTGTCCCCGGCAAGTAACCTTTTAGGAAGCATATCCCAGGAAATACCTTTGTTGTCTGTATAAAAAATATGCTCAGCAGAGTCCATTTTTAAAATCCCTTTGACCTTTTCCATATCATCAATTCTGTCTGACTCGACCTCTCTGACAACAGAGGCCGCAGGAATGAGCCCCATAGGAAGAGGAGGAGGGACAAGTGTTTTGCATACTTCCAACCAGGGGTCCGGAAAGCTCTAGAAGAATCCCCTGTAGTGGACCAGGGAAATTAGCTGTGCTCTTTAATGACTATCTCGGAGTAATGTGTTTTCTTTGCTTCTCTTCCCGTGACGTTGTGATTACTAGGATCCCTGTAGAGGGAGAGGAGGAGAAGAGGTGAAGAGGAGGAGAAAAAGAGGAGGAGGAGAAAAGGAAAAAGAAAATAAAAGGAGGAGAAAATAATGAGGAGAAAGGGGTCAAACCAGACCCAGGTTTGTCAGTCTTGTTTGGTTTACCACCTTTCCAACCATTGGGGCAATGGGTCACATATACAGAGGTGTACTGTGTACACACATACTGCTAGCTCGGCTAGAAGAAAGACCATACATCTTTTTCTCTATGGCCTGTGTTATGGATATTATAGATGATTTATTTCCAAGAGACTAAGCATCATGGTATAAACACATGGAGGACATAATGAAGCATCTATGCGTGTGAATGACTTTCATCATCTTGGTGGTCTGATGGTTTCCCCCACAATTACGCAGTGTGGTAGGCAGAGATCTGGAAGGGCATTAAATCCAGAGTGTGAGCCAAGACTGTTTTTCCCAAGCAGACATCGTCCTGTAACTCCTAATAAACAGAGCTACGTCTGGAAGCGGTAAATCACTAACTAGCTTTAATCCCTTTAGAATAATGCTTAGCATGTGGACTCAATAGGGGCCACCGGCACATCTCTCACTTGTACGCATCAGCATGTTGAAGGTTGAGAAGACGGCTCGTTTTGCATGGGGAAACATGAAGACGACGAATGCTTAGTCCACTTCCTCCCTCTCTGAATGACCACACAGAAACAGAGGTCTAAAAATGACCAACCAAGTACAGCCATTTACCACACGGCCCGAGTGTCCGTGTGCGTGGAGACCACCGGCGTTTAAAACAAGCCACACTGCGTACAGCTCCCTGCCAAGCTACCACTAACAGTTTATAGCTGGTGGGGATCTGCTCTGCAGTTTGTCTATGGCAGCGCACTCCTATCCTCCTCTCACTGCACTCAGACCATGAAAGATTGGCTTCTTCAGACAGACTGCTCCCTAGAACAAACTGGCCTGTCTGGCTGGCCAGTCTGGGATAAAAAGCCTGCCAGGGTGTTTGGCTCATGAGCGATTTACACGGACACGAAGATGATTCATCCTGCCATGCACAAATAGGTCACTGTGTACATTTCATTGGTTTGGGGTTTTAAATCAACAGGTAAATGTATACACTCTGGCACCCACCAAGACTTACATTCTACTCATTTACACTTGGCTTGGTGTCTACACTGCGTGTGCATGTGTGTTCCAGACGTAAACATGCACTGGCATTTGCACTTGCACACACACATGAACAAACACACACACACACACGCACACAACAAAATGTCCCACTGTGAATGATTGGATTCCTGTCTGTGATACGGTCTCTGCTCCACTTCTCTCACTGCAAAGACCCACGAATGTGCTGAAACACAAGAGTTCTTATGTCATGGGGGCAGTCAGTCTCTCTGGTAGAAAGACGTATTATAAGATGCCTCCCTTGAGAATAAGCAGACATATCTTTTCAAGCCCTTTCAAACCCTGGAGGATTCAACAATGCCTTACAACATACAGAATGTACTACTGTCTCCTTTACATGATTAAATTAGCACTACTGAGCGCTTCATTGGCCAATAAGAATTTAAAAAAAATCCAAGACGATGTCCAAAAGACTTTAAAATGAGTTGGAGCTTTCCTTTTTAGATCCACTTAATGTTAGAGAGAAATAAATATAAATGCTCTTTGGTTCTTCTGTTCGGGAAATCATGGATTCCGAGAGTCCATGAAGTGATAAATCTTGACATGACTTGACATTTGGAGTCCATCCATAATCATGTATGGGACGCTTGTCCCAAATTCTTGTACATTATAAATAAATTTGTAATAAACGATTTACAACCAAGCAAGACTTCGACCAAAACACTTCATTTCCTAAACATGCCATTTAAGCGAGGTCATCTAAACAACCAAAAGATCACAGCTGGTATGTTTATCAGCCATATTTTTGGTCAAACGGCGAATAAATGGATTATAATGGATTCGGATGTCTCTTCACAGAAAACACTCAGATAAACATCTGAGAATGTCCTGAGCTGTGAGCTAAATGTAAAACCAGTGCATGTTGGACACGCAGCACTAATGCTCAGCTTTCCCCTCGTGGTCATCTTGATTGTCTAACTAAAGTAATGTTGTCCTCAGCTGTCATTAGCATTAAAAGGTTTAGGATCTCGCCCGACTTCGAAAACTTTCCTAGGGAAGTGTCAGCTGCTATAATGGGTAAAAACCCTGCTGAAGGGAGTGAGTCTATCTTCCAGCCACTAGGTGACACCGCCACCTAGATTTCTGATCTGAGTTTCCCTCCCCTATTTTTTTCAAGAAACACACACACACAGTGCCAGAGTGCGTTCACACACTTTCTCCACTGACCAGTTAAACATGCAACACAGAAACACCAATTCTGTCAATGACACAAATTCCTGAAAAGGTGAAAATTGTCTCAGTCCGCTAAAATTCCGTGGCTGACCACATTAACTGAACTGAACCAGACTCCACGCTGGCCGTGTGTCCAGAGCAAACCAACACATACTCCACAAAGTCCCTTCAAGCATGAGAGGGTTCCGACCGATGTGTGAGAGCCGACTGCTCTTTTTTCACCTCCCCAGCCATCAGGCTTAGTCAGAGGGGACTTTGAGGGGTGGGAGTGGTGGTGGTGGTGGGGGGGGGGGGGGGGCACAGAGCTGGGGCTCAACCCAGTTCTGTGTTTTTCTTCATCCAGCCCCCCAGCTGTGGCCACAGTGACAGATTTCGAGCCAGGCTGAGTCCATCCTCCTGCTCTCTGACTGAGCCAGGGCCACGCCACAGAACAAGCCTCCAGAGAGCATACAAGCTTAATGGCTTATGTTGATGTTTACTGTCCCCTACTGGGAGCATTATGTGAGAGAGCCTTGTTAAATATAACATGGACTGCTCCCTCGTGCTTTTTATATTTTGTGCAGACTGAGACAGCCCACCGGGAACATTTCTGAATCTAAAGCGTGTGCCTGTATTCCCAATACAACTAGCTGTTTGGAACTATTATGAGTGAGAGAGCTGAGATGTGAGCTGTTTCTTCACATTGAGCAAGTAGCCTACTTTCGGGTTCCATTGGGGCAGTCCAGCTCTGACATTTT
This sequence comes from Osmerus eperlanus, assembly GCF_963692335.1. Lineage (NCBI taxonomy): Eukaryota > Metazoa > Chordata > Actinopteri > Osmeriformes > Osmeridae > Osmerus > Osmerus eperlanus. The sequence continues at coordinate 6,198,242 of NC_085022.1, forward strand.
CCATCAACAGCAACACAGCGAGGGTTACAAATGCTGCAACTGGCTACATTTGTATAAGAACATGCTTTACACATTCCCTCGCGCCCACGGGACCGGTTGTCCGCTCCGCTTGCTCCGAGTTGAGACAGGACGGCGGATCCACAGTGGGCACAGTGCGCCGACCAGTTGTCACCAAAGTGACAGGCGACAGCTGAGTCCATACATCTGGAAACTAGGGGGGCACCGCGATCCCACACACCCCACTTCCAGACCACGTTTCTCCGCATATTCATTTAAACGAGAAATCGAAAGCATTATACCAGATTTTGTAAACGTATTTCACATATGAGCCCAGTTTATTCCACGCGAACTCGAATGAATTCAGTCCTTTGGAAAATAATTAATTGCATCATGTAAACTATGATGCACAATATTACCTTTTTTGATGTCACACAGTGAGGAATACCATAATTTAGTCTGTTCACGGTTGAATACGTGCACCGTTTCCTAGAGATGCAGGGATTTAAATATCCGTTTCATACAAATACCTGTGGGTGTGTGGTGCTTGATTTAAACTGCTTAACGAACAGCAGCTGAAAAGGCATTACTCAAGACGGCTCACACTGAATGCGGTAAACAATACAATAATAATCTTACCCAAAATTGTTCAGTTGTGATAAACAAAGTGTCCGGAACCAATATTCCTGAACTTGCAAAAATGATTCACGTTGCGTCTCATTGGCATAGGATGAAAAGTCCAGAAAGTGCCAAGCTATGCCGTTGAAGTGTAGCCTTCCCTGCGGTGAGCAGATAAATTAACCTAAAAAGTTGGCAAATACATTTGAAATAGAGGGGACAAAAGAACGACTTTCTGGCGTTCATCTACAATTGTCAAAGTACCGCAGAATACACAGGCGCTCCGCTGGTAATGGGCTCAACTCGTGAGGCACACCGAAATGACATTAGCGGTGCGCTGTGCCTATTGGCTTAAACAAGCAACCCCCACCAATTCTTGAGAGACGGACATTCTTGGTAGTCTGGAAAACATTGAATATTTGCAATGAGTTTTGCCTCTGTTAACATTTATACTGAAGGCATATAAACTATACCACCAGTGAAAGAAAGAGCTGAGCATATTTCCCTAACCGCATGGGCTGACAGCATTTTCAAACAATTTAGCCCTTCAAATAATTTCTATGCATAACTGCATTACTATGCGAAAGTAGTTATGGCATTGGTACTATTGGTTTACATAACTTTCTTCATCCAAATGTTTCTCTCAGGTGTTCGACTGATGGGCCCCCTCCCTCTACCAGATCATTTGCAAAGAAATAACTTTGGATCACAATGAGTTCCCCTCGGCACCAAAGTGAAACAGGTACAAGTGTGCACTATGTTCTCTCCGTTGGCCATATTTACAGTGAGTCCTAAAAGGTAAACCTATATCTTGACACAGAAAGAGGGCCCACACGGAGTTGCTCAGCTGTCTACTCGATCAAAACAGGTCTCTGCGACTACTGAAGAATTGATGTTTTGTCCAACGATACAGAAAACCATCCTCAGTCTATCGGGCCATGACTTAATAAATGCATGACTTGATAAATGCGACTACAAGATCTCTCTCTCATTTAGCCATCCTTTCTGCTGTCTAACAGCTAGTGTGTAGTGGTGGTTAAAGTCAGCAGCTGATGACATAAGCTCCATCTATGTGGTTGGATGGACTGGGAATACCCACACCTCTTATACATGTGCCCCCTTGGCCTAGTGACCGAGTGAAGCTCCTCTGTGTGTTTTCCATGATCTCAATGATTCCGTGTGCCCCTAAACAACTCAATCTTAGCTGAAACAAGATAGAGATTTCCACACACTATGAAAGCAGAGTGGGATGTCTTTGAAAGGGGGTATCCCTTTACATAAATGGGACATCAAAGTGCAAAAACCGGAGTCATAGACGGGACAAATGGACGACTTTGGTTTGACGACCTTTAACCCACACGTCCCTTTCGCACTGGCTGAGACGCTCCGTCTCTGCTTGACCTGGGTCGTGACCCCCTGGCCTCTGTAGATGAGCGGCTGTGTGAACGCATCATAAGTGGGACCAGGTTTTGCAAGCCAAAACCTGTCAATCAGTCTCCACAGTAGAGAGCCTCCCAGAGTTCAGCGAAGGAGTCTGCTGCTCCGACAGATTTCATACAGACCAGATGGATGTGCGCACTTTCCTCTGGCATCTCGTTCCAACGACATTCGTTTTCTCTCTTTCTTGCTCGGTTTCCCTTTTAGTTTGGGTCTTGAGTTTGTCCTTTTCATTTCTCTTCTATGAAACTGCAGCAACATCAAACGACAAGTTTGCTGTGCACCCGTCTCAAGTAATTGTTAGAATAGTTGTGAGAAGCACGATAAAAAGAATACTAGGAATAGCAACAGTGTTAGGGCTTAAAATACTGAGCAGTTCTGCTGAAGGTGAGTGTTTTTCATTGGTCACATTGCAACACTGAAACACCTTGTCTTGGCCAGCCGTGTCTTCAGAGACAACAACGAACCAGATATCATATCTGTCAGACAGATTTACTGTGGGCCTAATGCCCTCAGACAACCTCAGTTAACCCAGAATGTTTCAGCAAACTCTTTCTCTATCACTTATCTTGCGCTGCTCTAATGCTTATCTCGGTCTTATCTAATTTGATATTTATGGCCGTGTTGTAAAACAGCTCTCACCGGCATCACTTATGTTGAAGTAAACCATAAAGATAGCCGGCATACTTTCTAGCCAAGCTCACAGCAATCAAGTGCTGTGTCATCCTAGCATCATCTCCGCAGTATTACAGTACAACGCATAAACAATCTAACCTAACACCTAAACTTTCAGTGCCAATTGCCTTTTAAAATGAAGATACATCACGTTTGGAGAGACAGGCAGCACATTAGAGGGAAAAATATTCCCTCTGCTCTTTCTGTTGCATCTGCCTGTGTTGTCTCAGTTTGTGTGACAGAACAGAAGTGAATGGGTTGGGTAAATCTTTAATCCCCTTAACAAGATTGGAAGCTTAAGGCAGCCCCTGCAGTGATAGCTCTCTAACAGACCTGCTCTAATTGGAGGAAGATGCCGTTTTCCTCAGAAATACTTCCTCTTGGAGACCTCTACACCAAGTCCTCAGCACGTTGTGGTTTTACCATTCTCTCTCTCTCTCTCTCTCTCTCTCTCTCTCTCTCTCTCTCTCTCTCTCTCTCTCTCTCTCTCTCTCTCTCTCTCTCTCTCTCTCATTTTGTCGCTGGGCAGGTTTTGCCCTTCAAGGAAAGCTCTTGAGCTCTCTCTGTTTTCCCATTATTAATTGAAAGAATGTTTCCGGAGTGAGCAGTGCTACAGCTGTGGAGACAATAGAGGAGCCCGTCCCAAAGTCAACCCTCCAACAATGAATCCTATAGACCTCGTTTAGCCTAGCGCCTGTGGGAACGCTACACTCAGCAACAAAGGACCCTCACTGTATACATATTTCATAGTTCAGAAATATAACCATCTTATAGTGCGTTGTGATAAACAGGCAAGGAAATGGTATCATTTTACTTGAATTGTTCTGGGTGAAACATTTTGATTGAGCTGTTTAGGTGCTCTGCTCTCCTGTGTGACTGTCAACAGAGGATGATACCTGGTGACAGCCATAAGAAAGGTTTGGCCTGTGGTTGCCAGATTTGGTGGGAATTCTTGCTGTGGCGTTAGTCTGGTCTGTAACTAGTGGGCTTCTGGTTTGCTCTTCATTTTACTTGTGGTTGTGTGTTTGTTTAGTCTCTGACCAGGCATGATGAAAATGAGCTCTTCAGGGAAACCTGTATAATTGCGACGGTTTGCTTAAATTATTTTATTGCGCTGCCAATGATGACCTCAGCAGAGTCCTTTGATTTGATTTTCTTTGATACAAACGTTGTTAAATGTAAAAGATTAGATCATTCTTAACCCAACAAAATGACGTCAATGGATTAGGACATTGCTAACCTTTTAGTAACATAACATCATGTGAATGGGAGGCTGGCCTGTAATTTCTTAGCAGACGTTCAGTAAGCACTTGTTTTCCGGTAGATCACTGGGAAAATGAAGAAAAAGGGAGAAAATAAATCGGCATTGAGACCCATTCAGACATAATTAGGGGGATCCTTCTCCAAAGAGAGGATCTTGTTGCTTGGAGTTTACACAGGAAATCTCTAGTACAAACAAAGGCAGGAAGACTAACAAACAAGTGACCAGAGCTGAGGTAGGGCGGGACTACCAAGCAGCAGGAGGCCTCCACCAGTCACCTGGCTTCTTTCCAGGCTAGAGTGCTGGCATTGACCAATTAGAAGAAACTGACCCAGCCAAAGTTCCAAAAGGATGTGGGACCTTCAGTCCATTGACTGGATTTGTTTTTGGAGAGCTTGTCACAGAGTGACAAATGGGATCACATTTCCAAAACAAACAAGCTAATGCCAGTACTGGAGACACAATGAGACAACTCTAGACTGGCCTTCTCTCAGTCTGCAACATCCCATGAAAGGTCAGTACAGTAATAGACTCTGGGGTCTGGATGAAGGACAACAACAATAGGCTGATGGAATTATGTTTGGCTTGCTAGTCCATTCAACAAATGCAAAGCAATTAGTTGATAAGTCACACTTAGGCCTCTGGGATCTATAATGGAGTCTTTGTCAGGCTACTTGGGAAGCAACTGTAACCACTAAAAACGTCCCTTTCTCCACGTGAGATACTGTATTGAGGCAGGGTCTGAGACATACATATTGGTGTGTGTACGTCTCTGGGCTTTATCATAGGCTAGGATCAATATCTGAAGGATGAGACATGTCTATTAATTACCCATGAGCCTTTGTTTATTGCTCATGGACACCAACATGGGGCCAGTTTGGGCTAACTGAATGCATTAAGGTAGAAGCTAAATTGATCTTCTAAGTGGATTTAGATGTACATAGTAAGTTTACGGTATATATTATGTCGAATTTCACAGAATGAAAAAGATTTTGAGAACAAAATGTGTGATTTCTTGGTTTTTTGCTTATTTTCATGGATCGACAGTTAGTTACCGTTAGCTTCAAACTAATTTAGGGTTCTTTTGCTGTAGGTTGTGGAAGGCAAACTTGCCGAAGTATATGCTCTGTGATGATGTTGTCTCAACCTTGAAATAATTCAACCATGACCAGTGGGCAGTTGTGCTGTTCATGCGAGGATGTTCTCTACGGCATCTGTCTCCCATCACGTCCCGCACACCCTCAGCTCAGGCTGAATCGAAACAGTCAGTCAGAGGAGGAAAACTGCTTTTGGGATTAACTCCACATCGTGTTCTCCTCCCCTCCCCAGTTCTACAAGCTCAGAGGAGAGCCAAAGAGTCACTCAAAATGAATGTACTTTCCTGACATCCTGACTTCAGTCTGCAATCAGACCATGGCCCGAAAGTCATTTATGCTGAGCTACACCATTAAAAGTGAGCTCAAATATTTTCTATGGAACGTGGAACGGAGAAGTGTTCCACTTTGATTTCGAGTGCAACTCGAAGGAAGTTTACATATTCAATTACCATCCGGTCTCCCTGTCGGCCATATTGGATCACAGGATGTCTTTGCGAGAGAAAAGTAGTCCAAAGTATTACCAAATGATGATGAAATTGCTGTCATTAGTCACAGAGCATTCTTGTTAGAGGTCAAAGAGGTAGTAGGTATAATATACCAAGATGAGGATTGATTTGAAATGGAGTGATCACAGAGTGAATCCCACAATAACATAAGAGCCCTGGTTAAACCTGTAAACCTGTATTACTCCTTTTTTCTGTGGTGATGATCAACCTATTTTTCACCTTTAACAAAATGTCAACCAGTCAAACGACCTCAACAACATCAAATCTTCCCAAACCCCATTAAAATGTTTGGAGGTGCTGCTTTTTCATTAGCATACTTTCTCTTTGATCTATCGCCAACGTTGGAGAAGCTTTCAGCCGGTGCTCTCTCTCTCTCTCTCTCTCTCTCTCTCTCTCTCTCTCTCTCTCTCTCTCTCTCTCTCGCTCTCTCTCTCTCTCTCTCTCTCTCTCTCTCTCTCTCTCTCTCTCTCTCTCTCTCTCTCTCTCTCTCTCTCTCTCTCTCTGTGAGGTGCGGGTGGAGAGACTGGAGGAGAGCGTGCTAGTCAACCCCCTGGCCTGGTTACTGCACAAAGCTCTCCCTATGCCAGGCAGCCAGGATGGGAAGGCCCCTGGACAGGAACCACAGAGCTGGGGGAAAGACAAACATGCTGTAGTGCTCCTGCAGAGCCCACTCGGCCCTGTTTGCTGTGTTTTTCGAAAGTCTTTTCACAATGTCTTTCAGAAGGGGTTTGTCTGCGTTCCATGCTTTGCGGTCGCATGCAACTCCCCTGCTGATGTGCTAAACACCTCTCCGGAACGTTACGCCTCGTACATAAATCGTATGACCGGAGGATCTGAAGCAAGTAACCTGGGCTGTAGCTATTTTCCGTCTCTGTCTCTCTGCTCTCGGCCTTTCATTCTTATTAGACAGAGGAGCGTTTCCGCTATTAATCCCAAGCTGTGGACGGGTGCTCCTCTCAGCACGCTAAGTTCCCTGAAGCAGCCTTCTGCTGCCTGTGAGATAGGCCAGGGCAGAACCGGACAGACAATTAAGATTCCTTATGTTCCCCAGATAAGTCACATTAGAGGACCTCTGCTTTCTCTTGATCTCAGCTCCTGTGTCATTCTGTCGCTCTCTGTGTCGCTCTCTGTGTCGCTCTCTCCCTGCTTTATTTGTATGTATGTATGTATGTATGTATGTATGTATGTCTGCGTGTCTGTCTGTCTGTATCTCTGTATGTCCCCCTTTGTCTCTATCTCTCTCCATCTCCCTCTCTCTCTCTCTCTCTCTCTCTCTCTCTCTCTCTCTCTCTCTCTCTCTCTCTCTCTCTCTCTCTCTCTCTCTCTCTCTCTCTCTCTCTCTCTCTCTCTCTCTCTCTCTCTCTCTCTCTCAACAATCCCTCACCCCAAGTGCTCCTCCAAACACTTTTAATGTACTGTAGGGCTCACAGTATTGGGTTTCCATTTAACATGTGGCATGTTTTGGACACCCTGCTTTTGTGGTGGGTCTGTTCACCACTATGGTTCACCACCAACATTCACCACTATGGCATTTCTCAATTTGTCTCTTTAAACCGTTTTTCTTTTACAGAATATTGTCATGCAGTGACTTGTGGGAGCTGTAACTAGTCGGTTGAAATGCTCACACAACCATTTCAAACCAACTGATGGACTTGACAGGTTGTGTTGGAAGATAAACATAAAAATATTCAACTCAAGGACATCATTTATAAAAGGTTTAATTAGCCTCACTTGAAATGTATAATCCCATTGCAGTAGTTTTACCTCGTTTTATAGCAAGTTCACAATCCTAATGACTAACTCTGACACTGTCTGTTTCCTTCATAACAGAGGCAGTTCATCTCTAGCTGCAATCATGCACAGCTTCCAGTGGCAGCAAGCTGTAATTTAATGTGTGCCTGTGGAATTCAGCGCTGGGTCACATTGGTTCAGAAAATACCATCAACAGCTTTGTTCCGCAGGAGAAAAATACTTCCTCTTCAAATGAGGTCACCAACACTTCTGGGGCCACGCTTTATGTATCACACATTACATTTTACAGACCTGTAAGGGACGAGAAAGCCAAATAACTGGATTTATGGGCCCGCGTCAACCTGTTTCGTGTATCAGTATCACTATATGTTTCCTCATTTTGCTTCTTCGAGTGGCGGTACCATGCTCACGGAATCTATGCCGATGAATAACGGCTTCTCTCCGTGCGAGTCCGTGTTCATGTTCCTGGAGATTGGTATCCAGGAGGGGGATCATCAGGCTGGACCAGAGCCAGGACGGCTCTGTCTGCACCTCTGCAGGACGGCTGGGGGGTGGAGGTGGAGAAAGGGACGGATGGAGGACACTGTGGAGGTAACAGCCCCTCCGAGGTATTTGTCCCATTCCCCAAATTCCTGGCCAGGATGGTGTTTTCTATAGACCATTGCTGTCAATACACTGCAGGGACTTAACTCCAGCATAGCTCCTCAGTGGCCTTGGAAAACCGAGCCCCTGCACACACACAGGCATGCACACACACACACTTCTGCTCACATACACACTCCTACACACACACACACACTTCTGCTTACACACACACTGCGTAGAAGCCTGGCATTAACAGATCTTTATCAGCACGCCCGTCTTTGTACAGACTCGCCACTGGCGCTTGTTTTACTTTGGCACCCAAAGATGGAGCCAGTGAGGGATTAGGGCTTCACGGGCCTTGCTAGTCCTAATGTGAACGCAGAGGATGTGGGGTCAGGACAATCCATTTCCCTTCTACATATGTTTCTCCGAATGACCGTGTGGTCAGAACCATGCCATTGCTCTTGGGGACGACTTGTAACCACAAGAAACAGTGGTCAGCTAGTGGATGAGGAAGTAAACATTGTAAAATGTCAAAGCAAACCTTTAACAGAGACACAGCGATAGAGTAACAGAAAAAGACAGAGAGAGAGAGACTGAAAGAGACGGGGAGAAAATGAACCAGAGAGAGAATGAAAGCTAGGAGAGGCAGAGAGAGAGAGAGAGAGAGAGAGAGAGAGAGAGAGAGAGAGAGAGCGAGATGGACAGAGAGAGAGAGAACGAGATCGAAAGAGATGGAGAGATAGACGGAGTGACAAGGAGAGGCGGCAAGAGAGACAGTGAGAGAAACCAATACAAAGAGAAAGTGAATGATGTGGAGAGGGGGAGATACACGAGGGAACAAGGGACAGAGAAAGAGGAAGACAGAAGGAACATCTTGTTCTCAGAGGACACCCCTGCCCTGCCCTACTGAAGTTGCTCTCGATGCTACTTCATGGCCGTGAATGGAAAGTATGTCAGCTGACATATAGAACACCGTGGGGCCTGTGTGTGTGTGAGTTCCTATGGGCAGGAGGGTGGAGGTGTCAAGTTTCTTGTCTCAGGTTAGGGACAGTAACAAGGCTAGATGAGTCTCTATAGGGGAGTGATGCAGCCCTTCCACACAGCCCTAATTAGACAGAAACACTACATTACCCAGAAGGCCTGGTTTTCAAAGGGACAGGCCTCAGGGAGGGGACTGCTAATTTAGCTCAACTCACTCCACTTATCACCACCGCTGACGGAACAAAGCTGACATTTTACATTTTATTTATTTACAGTAGCATTCGGTTTCAACCAAAGCGACATACAAATAGTGCATAGAAAGTCTAGTAGAAAATCAAGGATCAGAAGTGCATAGTTCCAACGGTATTCCAAAACAAAACTGAGGCACATAAGTCAGGTTTTATGCACAAAGAGAAGAAATTATACGATGTTCCCATGTTCTGTCTTTTTTTACACTGTAAATTCCTTTGATTAATTCTTGGAACCAATAGTGGGTTACCTGTACTCTGACTGTGTCCTGTTCTGTACTGTAGTTATATTCTGGCATGACATCCCAGGTATGCTTTTAACACTAGCTCTTCAGACCCTGGCATTTAGAATAGAAACTGTGTGATGTGGGAATGTCTAGTTGGTTCAGTGACAGGCAAGTGAGCAGCTCCTATGTGAGAAGGGTGCTGGACACCATCTCGCCAGCCCAGCGCTAATGAGCAGATGGGCCTTGCTGATACAAAGGCACAGGAGCATCGATTAAAAGGCAGGTGGCAAACACAGGAGCTTTGCTCTTGCGTCACCTCTCTCTCTCTCTCTCTCTCTCTCTCTCTCTCTCTCTCTCTCTCTCTTTCCCCCTCTCTCTGTCTCTCTCTTTCCCCCTCTTTCTATCTGTCTCTTTCCATCTCTGTCTCCCTCCCTCCCTCCCTCCCTCCCTCCCTCCCTCCCTCCCTCCCTCCCTCCCTCCCTCCCTCCCTCCCTCCCTCCCTCCCTATTTGTCTCCCACCCATCCCTCTAGCTCTTTCTAAACTAAAACATTCCTCTCCCATCAAAACCCGTCTCTGTCCACTGGGGCCATGTGTGTAGTCCTGTATGGCACATGGTGTCCATGGTGCCTAAGTGCTGCTGGCTCCGTCTGGAACACTTGCCTTGCATGATTGAAATGAATCAAAAAGGACAATGGGAGGAATGCATGCATGAGTGCTTGCATCCAAATGTCACCATTGTCACTGTACATCATTACCATGTCCTCTGTCACCTCCATTGTGCATCACTCTCATTAACTGTTTCCATTGTGGATTATCTGTTTGAGCCTCATTTTGATCCCCTCCTCTCAGCTATGGATACCTTTAATTAGTCATAGAATAGGGTCTCCCCAGAGATCCCAGAACCTGGAAACACAGATTTAACCCAGACCAGCTTGGCACCTGCTCCACAGAATAACTTGAATGTCACACGCCAAATGACTTGCATATCCCATAATCCGGATCCCTTTGGTGGATGACACTGTTTGTAATTGACTAAAGAAACTCAAATGAGTGTGTGTGTGTGTTTGTGAGTATGTGGGGGGAGAGGGTCGGTATGTGTGTGTGTGTGTTTGTGAGTATGTGGGGGGAGAGGATCGGTGTGTGTGTGTGTGTGTTTGTGAGTATGTGGGGGGAGAGGGTCGGTGTGTGTGTGTGTGTGTTTGTGAGTATGTGGGGGGAGAGGGTCGGTGTGTGTGTGTGTGTGTTTGTGAGTATGTGGGGGGAGAGGGTCGGTGTGTGTGTGTGTGTGTTTGTGAGTATGTGGGGGGAGAGGGTCGGTATGTGTGTGTGTGTGTTTGTATATGTACGGTCCTTGGGAGCATGTTCTGTATTAATATGTACCAAGGGTGAGTCCAGATGACTAGTATTCTTGTCCAAATGACTGAGTCAGGGTCATAGTGTCACCATTACCAACTAGTCTCCTGTGACAACTGAAGCCAAACACCATTATCATATATACGACTTATTCACAAAAGGTGGCATGCGGCGCAAAATTAGATAAATGTTTTGAGGAGAAACAAGACGTGGGCAGTTGCGATTCCAGAAATAGTGATGGATAGTACCCACTGATGAAACACATCTCTCAGAAGCTTGGAGTCAGTTTGTATGTGATGTGTCATCTGAGGAGAGTGGTTTGGATCTGCAGGGCGCCTCACACATGAGCCAGTTTTCGATACAATGTATTGAACCACTCATCAGGAATACAATACCTTGGGCCTTGGCGTCGAGCTGACAAAAGGACAAAAAATCTCTTGGAAATTCAGTTCTGAGAAAAGTTGAGTTTAAAAAGCTGTCAGGGGGACAAAAGGAGTTGTCAGTCTGGTGGTAAAGCATAACGTGTGTGTGCATCCCTGTCAACGGACTTCTCTGTCCTCTCAAAGTGTCCATCTGTTATGCTAACCCAACACTCCCTGTCTGTTACAAACAGCATCAGGAGTGTGCGGAGTGATCCTGAACCCAGGAATATGACTGTCAGGAAAGTAAAAGACTCGCCCTAACCCTCAGAGTGTGTGTAAAGACAAGCACTTCAGACACTCAAGAGAGTGTGTGTGTGTGTTACAACCATGTCTATGAGTAGGGATAAAACCTGTCAACAACATAATGGGAGGGGATTTAAAACTCCAATAAAGTAAAAGAGAGGGAGGTTCCACATTCACATTCATCCTGCAGGTAGTTCTGCAGTAGTAGAGGTGGACAGAGGATAGTAAGAGTTCACTAAGAAGCTTTGAACAGAGGGTGGTCTGGATGTTGAATTTAATGTCAGAGCCCATTGTTCAGTTGCTATATTTGGGGGCGGTTTACTCCAGAGTGGAGTCCCACAGCATGTGGAGCACTATGGGGAAAAGCACAGGCAAGCCTTCAATTGGGTTTTTTCAAACACACACACACACACACACACACACACGCACACACACACACACGCGCACACACACACACACACACACACACACACACACACACACACACACACACACACACACACACACACACACACACACACACCCTTCTCAGGGGGAGGCCAAGCTAAGCTGTATTAGACAAAAACTATATTTTTCATAAACCAGGTCAGATAATATCCCAAACCTTCCTCACTACAACCAATCCTGAACAGAAGATCCACCATACAGCAGAGCTCGGATGTATTCAGTCTATTTTAGGCTGAATAGAGGTTCCATTCTAGGTCCAGTATGGTTGCAGCTTATGGTGACCTAGAAAGCAGAATCAAAACTTACAGCCGGCACAAGGGATGAGTCAAAGACAGACTTATTCATCATCAATACACTAACATACTACATTAAGTGAATTACATTGTGTCACAGTCTGTCATAACAATTGTTTTAGTAATCATATCCTTGGCTGTTTCGTGCTCTCTAGCTCTAGCACTAGTTCCTTTCTACAGGTGGGGTGCTGAACGATGCAGAAGATGACAGACTTGTCATGGTGATTATAACATGTAGGATGATACAGTTATTTGACAAGAGTCACTCAGGAGATGTTTCTACTGTTTCTGCCCGTCTGCTCTGAATCTGCTGCAAAGCTGTTTCCATGTGAAATGTGGCCCGAGGCTGATTGTGGGTGTGTGTGTATGTGTGTGTGTGTGTGTGAGAGAGAGAGAGAGAGAGAGAGAGAGACAGACAGAGAGAGAGAGAGAAAGAGTGTGGATGTTGTCTTGTATGTGTGTGTGAGTGTTTACGTTGGTTTGTGTGTGTGTAAGAGAGAGAGTTGTTGATCATCAGAATAAAAGCTGCCAATGGACTGATGTTTACTACAGTAGTGTTAATAAAAGCAAGCCAATGGCAAGTCGATTTTTAAATAAACAGCACTAAACTACACTAGCTGCACTGTTCTTTGCTACAGTAAAAGCAAAATCCAATACAACCATCACAGACAAGCCTGCGTTTCATCGTGACAGTGGCATCAATAATTGATAATACGTTGTTAATAATCATCCAGTTTATTCATTTCAAGGAGTGGTGCAATTCAAGAAGCCATTTAGTGTGACTTATTGCATACGTACAGACAGTTAATGAGGCTCGATTCATTGTATTGGGCTGATAACGTTAGTCATTACTCACGAGTAAGATTCGCTGACTGATGGTGTTCACTATTTTTTGAATGATTCAATGTGTGTCCTTTTCAAAATCACAAATTTAAGGTTTAAACACAAATGAGGTCGGACAGCCTTCTCAGATACAGTACAGTGTACGGTTAGATTTATGTTTCAGGATTTACGGTCATGTACCTCAGCAAGAACCACAGCTGAAATAACTTTACATTCTCAAACCCCACAAGCAGTCAGAACTTGCGAAAAGCAGTATTTCAATTTGGAAAATTGGCATCCAATACAGAAATAATGTTAAACATTTTTGTGAATGCAGTTTAAAATAATAAGAGCACAGCATTGTGCAGTTTTGTGTTTCAAAAGATATGTTTGATTCAATAAAAATCACATTTGATGATTGAGCATTGTGTTACCAGACTACAGCCTTGTGGTGTGGATGGTGGTAATCACCTGGTAATGGGGCTGGGGTGGGGGGTGGGGGCTGGGGTTTTGGGGCTGGGGTGGGGGCTGGGGTTTGGGGGCTGGAGTGGGCTGGGGGCTGGGGTTTGGGGATCAGGCTGTAACAGGGTTAGGGGCTGCATGTAGAGGTCAGGTGGTGTGTATAGCTGTTTCCACGCTACAGCAACCCCAGGTTCTAGCCTCATCCATCCTCTCTCTGACAGCTCTCTGATGGCTAGGGAACACTGGGGCGTTGGGTTAGGTGTTGGGGATAGGACAGAGCTGGCTTTCTTACTTAGTTTTCAAGGGGAGAATCTCAGCTATTTACTTATCATTGTCTATCAGGCGTTGCTTTAGACCCCGTTTCAGTTTGCTTTTCAATTCACCTCTTGATAGATGCCCAAAATATGTGTATATACAGTACTGTACATATGTATTTTTTCTTAACAACATTATGTATCAATCAAATGTATATATTAAGAGTCTATTAAGAGGCAAACAGAACTACATTTTGAGGAAAGAAACAAAGAAAAAATGCAGAATCAGAATTAAGTTTGATCGCCAAGTAGTTTACACAACAAGGAATTTACCTTGGTGGGCAGGTGCTTCTAATAATATATAATAGCTTATATGTTTACTGTATGTTATATAAGCCAGGAGTTAATAACATAAATGTGTCTGAATGGTGTCAGGGAGAGGATTGATGTGAGCCCAGTGAGGTGTGATGGAGATGCGTCTGTTCATAACAGAAACAAACCGTCCCAGCCAAAAGGGCTGAGCAGCGTCTGGTTGTGTATGGCTCCTCCCATTAACAGATGACTAGGAATACGACGATGACAAATTGAATGCCACCGATGAATAATGGCAGGGAAGGCCTTGAAAAGGAACTTGTCACGGAGACCTACGTAAACAAATGGCTCAGGAAGCAATGGTGCCTGTCGCCTTTCAATTGAGAAGGAACATCCTCCCAGACAGTCTAAATGCTAAACTCTGAATCTTTTCACTCCTCAGTTCCACTTAATCTGTTTTGCTTAGTCCGTCAAACCCTGTGATGTCCTGGTCTTGCAGACTTCATCAGATATCTTCAACGGATAAAAAATGAAATAAAACTCAACTCAGTTTTGACTCTATTTCAGTCTAAGGTAACATAAATCACACTCTTGGTACAAGATGAGCTCATATAATCAGACGTGCTGGAAATATATTGTATTTCCACTATTTCTGTATTATTCCTAATCCATGCTATACTTTTTCCAGACAGAGGATGTGCAAATGCCTGAGGAGTATCGTCAGGCATTTTGAGTTTGCATGAAACCATGTAGGACAGACACCCCTCCGGTTATGGCAGTAGCTGAACCCACACGCAGGCTTCACATTTCCACATCTTCTGACAGCAATCTGTCATCATCCTTGCAAAATATGTAAACAAGCCCAGCCAGCGAGATGGCAGAAAACGTGCATGGAATCTAATCTCTCCTCACGCTGAGGTCTGGGACTACCCCATCAATACCCACTCAGTCCTCCTCTCTCTTTAGTGAGGATCGTAATACACTTTTAGTTTTTGCTAGTCCCAGAACGTGCCGCTGCTAACACCTTTTCTTGTGCTGTTGCTGAATACAAGGCAACGTGTCATATGGTTTCACTCTGAGAATATAATTTCCTACATGTACTTTGGTGAAGCTCATGTTTCCAGACTTGTAGGTGTGGTCTTCTATTTAGGTCACATCAGAACTCAGAGGAGAGGAATTCCCTGTGTTCATATGAGGAGGAGGGAGGTTTAATGAACTGCTTAGTGATTGAGAAGGAGAGAGTCAGCTTACATTTACATTAAAGGAATGACTGTTAAGATCACTATGTGAACAAGCAGAGAACCACAAGAGATATACAACATTATTGTTTGGCTGGAGACAGAAATATCTGAGACTGTAATGACATTTCCAAAAACGAGATACATCAACTGTTTGGATTTCAAGTATGATTGAGGTTTCCTTTTAACAAACCAAGTAACTTCTAAACTGGATACTGTGGAGAATTCTTCTAGAAAAGCTATCCAGTCAAATACAGTTCATTTGCTGAAAAATACATTTGAGGAGTTTTTTCTTTTCTTTTTGCACAGCAGTGGCGACATCCTGTATGTATGCACATGAACCTGCATACGTGCGTGTCTGTGTGCCTAACCCACAACTGTTTAGTTTGCAGCAGGAGAGGATGTGCGTTTCATAAGTGAGAGCCAGTGTGTGTGTCAAGGCACAGCTCCCACACAGGCCCCAGGGTAGTGTCGCTGATGTATAAAGAGCTTTATGTCCTTGGGTCCTCACCACCAGGCTCCACAGGCTGCAGCTAGCTCCAGACAGCCAGACTGCTATTGTCAAACAGAGACGATCTGTCTGTCCCTCCACAGAGACCTGCGGTCTCTTTTAACGACAGGCTGGTTTGTGAGACACAGAGGACCATGGAGTTAGTTTCAGACCACATGTTGACTCACTTCACTCAATGACGGGCGTTTTAACAGTGGCGCCTGCCCTGGGCTTGTCCTTTTTCTAGATGATGTTCATTGGAGACAGAGGGATTGGGAGAAAGGGTGATAGCGGAACGGGTTGGGAAGGTTCCGGAAGGGTTGGGAAGGTTGTGGAAGGGTTGGGTAGTTGTGGAAGGGTTGGGTGGTTGTGGAAGGTTCGGATGGTTGTGGAAGGGTTGGGAAGGTTCTGGAAGAGCTGGGAATGTTCTGGAAGGGTTGGATCGTTGTGGAAGGGTTTCATGACTTCATCCTTCAGATACTCAGGATTTCCATGTTTCGTATGTGTCATCGTCTCTACTTCACCTTGCTGGCACGCTGCAGGAACCATTAAACTATCAACAGATGCTCATATCCTCTAATTCTGGGAAATGGTCAACTCATCTCTCAACTCTTCCTGTTTGCCTGTCTGTCTTTTCTTGTACAAATGTTTCTGTTTGAAATCTATGGTCTTTACTGGTAAATCAGATTGTGATTCTATCAGCATTTCATATTGTTTGCCTCATCTTTTGAAATGTTTGGCATTGATGAGTGTGTATATTATGGGTGTGCATGTGTATGTGTGTGTGTGTGTGTGTGTGTTTGTATGTATGTGCACATGTGTATGATTGTGTATTTGTAGGCCTCTGTGCATGTGTGTGTGAATAAGTGTGTGAGTAAGTGTGTGTGTGCTGTAGTAACTGTGGATTAGCACAGGTCTCTGGTCTCTGGCTCTCGTCAGCGTCTTTCCTTCTTGCTCTGAGGCCCTGCATTCATTCCACCATGTTTACCTTCCCCCACCTTCACAAGGTGCCCCAAAAAAGTGTTTTCTCAAGTCATGGAATTCCAGAAAAAAAAGAACGTTTACTTACACACACCTGGATCGAGGCCATTCGTCTGATACTCAACATCTTCCAATTATGTAGAGTGGCCAGAACCCTATGCACCTTTTTCTTCTGTGCAGTATGAAGTTTAAACCAATGTGGCACGGAGGGGAGCAAACACTACAAAGCTTAAAAACTTTATTTAAACACACGCTTCCAAATCCCTTACTGAGCAGGAGTGGGTTAGGACTGGGTTGTTAGATAGATGTCCGAACATGGCTTTGAACACAGAAGGGTGCTTTTTTGCTCTGTTAGCAAGTAAATCAGCCCAGGAAATATCCAGGTCTGTAATTACAGTCAAATACAGAAGGTGAGGAAGTGAACTAGCATTCCTGATCAGAGTGTTGCCCGGGCGATGATGCAGGAGACTTCCTGCATGTTCGTTCATTACATTAATCACACTTCTGAATCGGCTAACTTACATTAGCCACCTTGCCAATGGTACACAATTTACATTAGCTACCTCTCGAACAATACACAATTTACATTTGCTACTTTGCCTGCTGTACAAACGTACATTCCATAACACCCTCACCTACTCTGCTCAACTTTCCATTTTCCTGAAATCACGAGAGCATTACGTCATTACATGACATCGTCTGGTCTCGCCCATTTTTCCATGTGCGTCGATCACTCACCAGGTTGTTCTGATCATGCAGTCCTGGTGACATTATCTGACTGAGCCTCTGAGGTCAGTAGGAGCCAGTTGGCATGCCCTGGCGTGTCCTGGCCATGGCCCGCAGACCTTCAGACGGTTGATGTGAACGGGATGTGTCATTCCCTTACAGGTACCGCTAGACTTGGCAGATCGTCCCCTGCCCAGGGCTGACTGTAGGGCTGCACACATAAGACCCGCCTGTGCGTTAGTCCTTAAGCCTCTCGCACCCCTCAGTCAACACAGATAAGATCCCAGATCCGAGTTTCTTAAAGGACGGTATGTACCAACTTGACCCGAATTTTGTCTCCGTAGTTCACAGACGGAGCAGGAGTTTATACAATTGCTTGCATGCTGACACAGTGCTGTCAGCCAGTTCACAATCCCCCCCCCCCCCCCCGCCCACACTATTATACTCTTTTTGCTCTGGACAGGTTCCACATAGCGACTAACTCGTTGCCGTGAGAATATGAGAAAAAGCATTAGCGCCTTATCAGTGGCCAGAAATGAAATACCACAGTGAGAATAGAAAGGAAACCCATTAATCAGACCCATGAAGTCATCTGTTTGTTTTCCACCACCAGCATGTTGTGGGGGGAATTGACATACCGATGATGAAGAGAGTAAACAGAAACGTACAGAGTTCTGCCTATCTGTGTGTGCTGACGACATGCGTGCCCATGTCCAAGTCTGGATCACCCAGGGGTAGCCCCTATGGAAGCAAGGATCACATGCACAGGCTCATACCGGAGAGATGCGCTGTACCAACGAACGGACAGGATCTAGGCGCCGAGCAGCCAACCCAGACACGGGCAGAGTTTCAAAACAACTCTCCCTCTTCCGTTCGCACTCGTTCGAAAGATGGAGTGATTCACGGCTGAGGTCCAACAAGTCTGTGTTGCTGTAACAGGAGGTTACTGGAGGGCAGGCCTCAACCAGACCTAACGACAACACGTTGCGTGTGTCTTTTTTTTCTACAGTACTCATATCTCTTCTTCTTCTTCCTCTCCCTGAGGCTCCAGAGTGCTCACCCATCCACAGAACATTGGGAAGCTGAATGTGGAAAGCTGAAATCCATGACATTCCTCCCTTCCTCTCTTCGAGAGAATCTTGATATGATTCACAGCTTAGTTTCCAGCGGATGTCTGGCGTGGTGCTCTCCAGTACGGGCCGGGAAGCAGGAGGTCTCGAGGAGCTTTGTTGTGGTGGGAAGCAGGGCTGCTATCCCTGCAGGCATCTCCATCGCAAG
This sequence comes from Osmerus eperlanus, assembly GCF_963692335.1. Lineage (NCBI taxonomy): Eukaryota > Metazoa > Chordata > Actinopteri > Osmeriformes > Osmeridae > Osmerus > Osmerus eperlanus. The sequence goes on from NC_085022.1 coordinate 6,216,951, forward strand.
GGGCTCTGACTGCAGGCTAGCCAACAAGAGGGGCTTTCACCAAATCCCCTGTGCTGGGCGCTACTGTACTATCTCACTTCCCCTATACCTCCACAGACTGAAATATGGTAGATGCTATCTCCCCATAGCATTCATGTTGCTTTCCCCATATTTTTCTCATTTTGATGGGTGATTGTTTACAGAGGAAACAGTGACTCAGGCTTTGACGTCACATGACGAGATGACGAGAGACACATGAATTTCTTGACAAATACGCAATTTATCAGGGCGGATGCACGGTATCCCGCAACGAGGATAATGCTCTAACCACCACAACACATGGCTAACATTAGGACACCATCCACAAGGCATGTGTTGGGTATTGTTCTGCGCAACGTTCAAAGTATCCACAAAGAACACTGAAGCATTTACTCAAATGAGATGTAGATAGGATGTCCCACTCTTTCAAAACACAATGAAGATGTTTTCTGGGTTCCCCATGTTGGAAGGGTGACTGAATCTAGTTGACGTTGAAGCCAAATTGGAGTGAGGGGAAAGAGATTACGACCACACAGACTTTGGTTTGGACGTGGCAGTGTGTTTACTGCCAAAAACAGCAACTCAGAGCAGGAAACAAGATCGTTTTAACACTCTGAATAGACCCTCAGCTCTTGCAGAACACCACATTTACAGCTTCAAGTTGGACTGAAAAACGAATCTTGAATTCTTACATTTAGAGAACTAGAACATGCCTGGGCCAGTTCTCATAGAACGTTTATCACTGGAAAAGGAGAGACGTTCAGGGTCCTACTCCCACCCTAAGGACATTCCCCTATATTTTATGTCAGGTAAAAAATCCTCCTCTGCTTTGTCAATGGGATTCTGCTCCAGCCAGCGTAAATCTCCACCAGTGACATCAGTTCAGGGCCCCTGAATGGAAGGGGTCAATGAAGAGTTGTAGTTCAATAGAGATCAGACTAGAAATCCCAACATGCAATTGCTCTCACATGTAGTACACAAAAGTAATGTTTTTAATTAAATGATTTTGCTTTTCTCCACAGTCTCAACTGTCATTCCACATGTGTGAGTGTGGGTCTTGTGGTAGCCTTGAGGTGTAGAGAAGGGGGGTTGCGTGGTTAAGTCTTGGTGGGAAGTTTATGCCTCTCTTACCCCGGGGCTGTCTGCCTGGTTTCCAATCATGGAGGCCTGTCCTCCCAGTCACAAGGTTCACCAGTCAGTGAACCCATAGTCTGCCTTGGGGTCAGAGGTCACATGCCTGGGGTCAGGCTTCAGTGACAGCAGCAAAAGTTTGATATCATACTCTCAGAACTGGATTTGTGACATTTGTTCTGTTTATGAACAGGAATGTTTTATGGCATGGTTGTTTAACGTTACACTTTTGGTGTAGTATTGGTAAATAAGTAAGTGAAATATTTGTGTGCCTGCATTCTGAATGATCCAACAGGTAAAGATTTGATCAGGCAGGCAGACAGGCAGGTGGGCAGGTGGGCAGACAGACAGACAGACAGGCAGGCAGGCAGGCAGGCAGTGGACTAAATGAAGGATTCCTCATGCTTTTAACATGACACCCCCTCCTACATTCAGTGGCAACGATACCATCTACAAGCAATAAAACATACATATACTAAAAGTCTTAAATGGGATATGGTGAAAGGCTAATTAGCTTTTAAAGAGGGACAACAAAAACAAAGTGGGCTTGCTGCACATCTAGTCGAGCTTTGGAGAGTGCTCCCATAACAGAGCTGACCCCCGGGTAGAGTAAACATTCCATTTGGCTTCATGACTTGCCAGTAATTACCCAGACACCCCCAGGGCCACACTGGTTACAAACTGCACAAAGAAACAAACTCGCCTTTTCACCTAGCTCCACCCCACCACCCAATCGAAGAACATTGACAGGGGCCTCGTAAATCCAGCATCATAAAATGCCCTCCTCAGAAAACAGAAGGAACCTCCACTCTGATGGAGAAAGGGCTTTGGCTTATTGGTCACGTTCACTTGTCAGTGTGAAATTACAATTGGCGAGTGTTGTAACTCTGGAGAGGGAAAGCAATGGGTTGAGCCGCCTCAAGTCAATCTTTTTCTTTGTGATCACATAAAACTGTGAATTAAATCCCATATTGAGTTTATATTACAAATGAAATATACACTCAATAGGATTACACTTTCATGAATTTTCTTTCCCCAGTTATGAGGATGCTGTATGGGGAGGGTTCAGTGGAGTGGCATCATTGGTTGCACAGGCTGCTGTAGCTCCCTGTGTGCCTTCCTCAAGTTGCATCACACACACACGTACTCATACCCACACACACACGCACAGACTCTCACACACACACACACGCACACACACACACACGCACGCACACACACACACACACACACACACACACACACACACACACACACACACACACACACACACACACACACACACACACTGGTCTGATTGTCCGCTGCCTGGCTCCACTTGCTCATTATCTTCAGCTAACGTCTGAGACCTTTAGTTGACCACGGCTGGAGTCCCAGTCATGGCAATACACCTTTACAACATGAATAGATTAGTCATGGCCACGTGCATGATGTTTCTAATAAGAAATATTTAAAGCTATGGACAGGTTTTCAGGTATGATTGGCATGGGAATTGTGTAATAGATGGTTCTGTCGACTGGTAAATTGTGTGAGGTCAACCTCATCACCGATGACGCAAGATGACTAGGGGATTCTAGACTGAGGGATGAATGAGGTATATTTTGATGAAGCAAATCTGGGTAAAAAATGTAAAGTTTATGTGACACACACACAAACACATACAGTCCCATTCAATCGCCGAAGGCCAGGTGTGTGTGTATCTATCTGTGTGTCTGTGAAGGGCAGATTGTGGCAAGGCCTCCCCCTGAGCAGGTGAGTCAGACAGGGGATTAAAACTGGCAAAACAAAACTAGGAGCTAGCCAGCCTAAAAGGAACGAGTCTGTGGCCAAACAAAACTGTACACAGTACTATTGTCTGAGGAGAAAACAACTGGTTTACAGTTCAGCAACTACAGTTATTACTCACATTTCCAACAGAAATAAGCGTTCAAGCGACGTCCACGACACCGTCAAGCTTTTTTGTGTGGAAACAAAATCATGGAAACACAAGGTGCCTCGCTCAGACAAACGTGGGAGGCTTCACCAATACAAAACAGATACAAATCTTCTCTCATACCACTTTCTTTCCAGTCATCAAGTTTGCATTTGTCCTCAGCAGCCATGTCAACAAATCAGATGATCTCGTTTTTTAGCGTTGTTTGAGGAGCTAAGTGGACGAGTTGTCAGTTTGATGGATGGCTGTTCCCGAATAGCAGCACCCATTTCTACATAAAACCATACATCATTTATAATTGACTCAGGCCAGACAGGGCCCAGCGATAATTAAAACCTAAAAGCCTTGCAAATGAGCTGCCGCTGTAACACCACAGCAATCCTGTTACCGGTAACTTCCATTAGCGACATGCTAATAAAATAAGTATGTCTGAGCATTTAATTATATTACACTATCTGTGGGCGACATCGAAAAATGTCACCCCACTTTATGTAATACAATGTTCATGTTGTGTCGAAGCTGACAAGAATTTATTGAAATGTTATTTGCGTTTTCTGATATGCAGGAGCATCCAATAGCCTTGTTCAACTAGATACAAGTAAAATTCAAACTTTAAACATTTCCAATTCAGTATGTGGATACAAAGACATGTTCTCTGGAGTTATGGAAAGATATTTAAAGGGACTAGGGGAGACTGTTGGACTGAATAAGAGTACTGTTCACACAAGGTATGCTCTGAATAAATGTTTACTCAAGTGGTCACATGGCTGAATCTCTGAAAAAAAGCATATTACCTTTTTTCAAGACAGTTTAACCCTAGGTCTCAGGTTAACAGCCCTCTAGCCCAGGAAATTATTTGTTCAAAATCAATGAAGGACACTGCAGTGTCTGCAGCAGTCCCAGCATGGGTTTTGATCTGCACTGTAATTACCCTGCTTTAACATAATCATAACATAAGGGAATATAACTTAGATCATTCATAAAAAAAATAGTTGACTTTCCAAAGTGTTTGGCATTGAGTCAATCAACTAGCATTTCACACCATGTTTACATACTGAGCCACACACAGAACCATGTTCAGAAGCATTTTGAGCAAATCTGTAATGAAAACAATTTCTCAAAATGCAGACCTTGGCATGCAGGAAGAAATGCACACGATACATTGGAGAAATCTCGATCCTTGACTGTTGGATTTGACTGGCAGAACTGACTATATTATTCAAGCACATAGGTGGTAGGTCTGGAAGGCTGTGATGGGGGACAGAGCCAAGCTGAAAAAATGCCAACCGAAAGATAAAGCCCTGGAGTAAATCAAGCAAGTCTGATGGGGTAGGCTTTTCCACGCTTGTGTGCACACAGCTCGGAGCCTATGTAAATAGAGGGAAGTTAGGGGTTAATAGGGCTTGGTCAGGGCTCTGCTCCCTCTGCTCGGGCCTTATAAGGAGGCCTGGTGATGAACAGAGCAGGCCCTGGGACATTTGATCCACAGAGACAAATGGAGAACACACACAGTCACACTGGTTACACTGCGTCGACTGGGGAAGGTTGGGAGAGGGTAGCAGAGGGTAGCAGAGGCAGGGGAGGCTGGAGGAGGTTGGTGGGCTGGGTGAGGCCGGGAGAGGGGAGCTCAGGTGCAGCACCGAGCCAGCAGATATCAGCCTGTTAGGATGCTTTTCCACTACATGGGACCGGCATGGAACCGGACTCTACTCCCCTTGCCAAACATTTTTTTCAATTCACTGGACTACTAAATTAAATGGCAACCCACAAACCCTGTGGGTTGCCCTGTGGCCAGCAGAGGAAGCGCAGACGTTCCACTGTTCGGTTGCCGACAAAAGGATCCAGCAAGAGTGGGACGACGTCAAAGCAGTTTAATGCCACATCGCTATGACGACCAGCCACATTGAATGGGGTACTATCTGCAGTGGTACCTGGTACCAAAACTGGAATAGAGTCGAGTCCAGTGGAATTGAGCCAGTACCATGCGGTGGAAAAGCGGCATTACTGAAACTAAAAAGAGAAAGTTCTTCTCGTGTTGCAGATTGTTGCAGATTCTATATGAGTTGCCAGAAACGTTAGGCCAGATAAGTTCCTCGACTGTCTTATGAAATCTGGACACAAGCTTCTCCCAGTGCAGAGTTTTACTACGGTTTCAGCTTAGTGTGTCTCCCTATACTTTACATCTTTTGAACCTTTCAAAGTCTATCCTGATTCAGTTCAGATCACATAGATGTTCTCCCTGGTAGCCACAGCCAACTAACTAAGGAGTGAGTGAGAGGAGGTGGGGAGGAGGACAGGGTGGTGAGAATGTGTTTCCAGTCATTCCCGACCGCGTCTTTTGCAACCTCAAAGGGTGGAATCCGTCCCCTCCCTGGAGGTGTTGAAAGCAGGACTCAGTCCCAGGTCAGGATGGGTGTGGACATCTAGGAGGCCCCCACCGCCATGACAGCCACCGGGAAAACAGGTGGCCCCCAATCACACACTCACACAGGCTCGTACACCTGTGTGTACAGCATGGACCCACACACACTCACAGGCACTGAGGCACACACACACCCACGCAGACACGCAGAAACACAAACACTCACACAGGTACTTAGGCACACACACACACACAAGCCCAGGCACTCCGACATGCACACACACACAAACAGGCCCAGGCACTGTGACCCGCACACACACACACACACACACACACACACACACACACACACACACACACACACACACACACACACACAGACCCAGGCACTCCAACACGCACACACAGGCCCAGGCACTCCCAACACGCACACACACACTCATGATCTCGCACACACAGTCACACACACAGAGGCACACACATATACAGTACCATTTAACTAGCTGACTCAACCACATGACATGGACTAACCTCACCGTCAGACTGCTGAGTCTCATCCTCTCCTCAATCATTGCAGCCCTTGAAAAACAACTGTGAGTAAAGCTAGAAACAATGACTTTCTATGTCTGGGTCTTGGGAAAGAGGAAACACACATAAAGGGGTTTAAAGATGTCTGTACACTGAACCTAAGAGTGGACGTCCTGAGCTCGCTAGCTTACGTGGATCTCCAGGTATAGAGAAATCGCCGGAATCTGGAACAGGAAGAGGCTTGGGACATGGGGGAACACCGCTCCAATTACATGGCACGAAAGGGAAAAGTTAAACATCTGATCAAGGAGTTCACTGCTCAACCCAGCGTCATGACACACCCCGAGCACATCATCACCATCCTTATCAGCACAGTATTTAGATCCATCAGTCAGTTCGAGCCCTCAAAGCTACGAATGAACGACATGGAATACCGCAGGAATACCTCTCAGGCAGCAAAGCTGTTAAAACATGGTGTTAACTAGCCGACAGGTCTGTTTCTGCATAGCAGCCGTGTCGTAGAGGTGCAGCAGCTGTGGCCAGGCATCCAGGGGGCAGGTGTGGGGGGAGCAGACCACCTAGGGTCCCAGCTGTGAGGCAAGGCGGAGAGGACGCTCTGCTGAATACCCCCAGTCCCGGTTCGTCACTCATAAAATGCAGTGCAGGTGTGTCATGTACCAGATAGTGGTGGTGGCTCCCAGCCAGCTTTCTCTCTTGCTCTCTTTCTCACTCTCTCTTTTTTTTCTTTTGTTCTCTTTCTCTCTTTCTGTCTCTTTCGCTCTATCTCTCTCTCTCTCTCGCTTCTCTTTCTCTGTCTGTTTAACTCTGGTTATCTCTCTCTTTCTGTATCTTTTCTTACCCCCCTTCTCTCTTTGGCTCTTTGTCTCTTTCTTTCTCTCTCTCTCCTCCCCCCCCCCCCTCTCTCTCTCTCTCTCTCTCTCTCTCTCTCTCTCTCTCTCTCTCTCTCTCTCTCTCTCTCTCTCTCTCTCTCTCTCTCTCTCTCTCTCTCTCTCTCTCTCTCTCTCTCTCTCTCTCTCTCTCTCTCTCTCTCTCTCTCTCTCTCTCTCTCTCTCTCTCTCTCTCTCTCCCTCTCCCTCTCTTTCTTTCTCTCTCTCTCCCACTCCCGCTCCCTCTCCTTCCTGCTGGTTATGTTTGGACGCCTGCCCAAAAAGTGTATGATTAATGAAGGCCTAATCTGTTTTCCATATCTATATTCCTGTAGATATTCTTTGGGGGATTCATCTGTTTGATCAAATAGTTGGAGGGCAGATTGTCTGTGTCGGCGCATGTTTTTATAAATTAGCTATCTGATGGAAGGAGATACCAAGGCACCATTAAGGGATATCTTGATCACTCTAAAAATGATGAATCTGCAGAGTCTTGAGATCAACATCAGTAAAGAATTACAGACTAGTAATCCGACCAGATCATTTTAGACCAGTCACAACCCAAGCAGCAACTATGTAAATAATGCAGCTTTTGTTCGATTTGGACAAAAAGGCTCTCACTCGGAGATGAAAAAGGAGATGTGATGGTTTTATGCATGTTAAACCCCCTTGTTGCCCTGGAGTCATGGACTGTTCACAGTAAGAGTCTCAGCAAACATAAGGACCAGAAGGGTTCTTCAACAGCTCCTGGTTCATCTCTTCATCCCAGAAACACTGACAGCTGGCCTGGCTGAGACAATGGAGGAGCGGGGAGCCCCAGCAGAGACAGGCCAAGGCTGCTCCTTTTCTTCCTCCATCCAAAATGGAACTCTATCTATAAAGGACCATCCTCTGGGGGCAGAGGGGTTCAACTCTTAATCCTTCGACATTCTCAGTGGCATTGGGATTAGCCAGGATGGGGTCCACACCTTCATCTGGAGTTAGGTCCCTCTTATACAGCCACGGTCAATATGGTTGGTGTTTACAGGGCAGACCGAGAGCATAAGGAGCCTTTTGACTGTTGAGATTAAAGGCCTTTTATTTTGACACAAAATGTCATCACTATTTGTTTTTGTGTGTGTGTGAGCGTTTATCTTTTATTTAGTGTGTATGCACACTTTGTCTGCACTTAACCTCTTAGCTGGGTCATTAGTGAAATAATATCCCCATTAATTTGTCAACAAAACATTGCAATATTTATGTAAACAAGTGCATAATTGTAGTCACTTGAGGTCTGGCAATGCCGACCCTAAACTGTGTTTTTCAATCCCACTTTAGAGAAGTATACAAATGTTTAATTGCCTGTTAGCAACGACTGTCACTAATCCCCACGTCCATCTCTGCCAAGTCACAGCATTTTGCGGGCAGCTGGGTAAAAATGAAGAACTGGGCGCAGTGTGTAAAGACACAGTGGTGTTAAGATTCTTTTGTTCAGGACTCAGGAGTGATGATAGTTGTGACGGTGGGCCCGTGAGCCCAGCAGAACCTCAGGCCCTGTACTGCTTGCTTGGCCGCGGACCGAGTCAGCGTAGATGAAAGCAGGGCACCACTTATGTTCCAACTCAACATGGGGGCTACACTGCTGCTTCTCCTTTGAACATGTGGGTCTTCCGACAATGCAAATTCATGTGTTAGCAATTTTCTTTGGTAATCCATGAATTAATCCGTTTTTCCAATTTTGGTGATTATTTTTTTCTGGGTCGTCGTGGAGCTTTGTCCGATCTTGCTTGTTGTATGGAGAGGTAGTATAAAAGAGAGGCTGGACATGGCATTCAGTAGCAATAGTTGGACTATCATCACAAGGATCAATACCTTTACCTGATCTATCGTTTTCTGGCAACGCCATTGATCCTAGCTATGCATGGCCGAATACTATATCTCTCTTCTAAAGGGAAAGTGTTTTTGAATCTGTCCTTTAATTGTTCTAAGTTGCCAGTCCAATTTCCAAGTATCATCATGAATGGGTTTAATCCTTTGAGTTTAGGACTGTGTCACATCTCCAGCTGTGTCTCCTCCCAGATTGCTGAACAGAAGTCTGTTGTTATGAAAGTCTACACTTTCTAAAAGCTCTCAACCAAAAGTGGAAAATGATTAACATTCTTGAACTTAGGAGGGAAAATTGTGAGCTGATTGCTTATACTTTGACAGTACACTATTTCAACAGGCTTCGTGTTTATTGGCTGAAGTAAGTGGATTCTGGTGTGTTGTTTAAGTGAAAACAGGTGTCCAGTACATTGTGTGGTTCGTAGACAGACTACAGTATCACTGCTGACACATGATGTCTGGGGTGGTACTGTATGTTTGTAAGGGACAGTTGTTCACCGTAATACTGTAAAGTATTGTGTATTCTACTATCCCTATTTCCTTATGAAAACAAGTCAGGATCTATTACAATCTAGCGATTCACTAAACTAAACGGACATTCATGCGGATGGTAGCTTAAATTCTTATTTACAGTTCCACAATTGGTATTTGGAAGCATGTGTGCTTGCTGTGGACATTTGCAGCAGGAAAAAATGCCCCACAGACACAGTGCCATCAGTCACAATGCGTGAGGATTTTTGTGTGACATTCAGTATTTCTCAAGTCGTAAATCTGGTGCCCTGGTCACACCACCACTGTCACTCATACCAGAAGAATTTAAAAAAACGTCCTACTCCATTTGGGATTGAATATTTATTTATGTTGTTTATTGAAAGTTTGATGTATACATTTGTTGTTATTCTTGTTTAGTTTTCATACTTATATATAGCATTTTTTTTTTTACATACATGTATCCGAAATAAAATCTAAATATAAGGCCACTGTGTGGAGAGCGGCTGAACTCACACAGAGGCACACACACACGCACACAATCAAGTTTGCATTTCATATTGTTTCACACATGAAACTATGCCGCATTGAAACTCAGGATACACACCACTTCACAGACCACTTGCTGTAGGACCGAACCTGAAGGATCCCATTACAGTGCGTGTAATAACAGTACAGTAGGAGATTGGCTTTATTTAAGTGACAATCGATAAAATAGTAAAATATCAATGTGATATAAAGATCCATATGTTATCTCTACCATGCAAGGAAAAATAGCAGCACCTACAGTATGTAGCATGACATGTTATTGTTGCACTGTATTTAAGCAATGGATATGTTGCTTGTTATTATTGCACTAGTATTCTATTTTGTTCACCGTGTATGGTAGTTGAGACGTGGTTCTTCTATCAGATGTGGCTAGTAAACAGACTGTTCATTGACTCTGACCATCAAAATTATGTAGAATTATACTTCTGATCCTTGATCTTCTGCTGTGATTACTAAATGCACCATTTGAAAGTCGCTTTTGATAAAGTGTCTGCTAGATCAATTTAATGTAAAATGTTATGTAAAAATCCCAAAGCAAAGCCTCTTAGATGATCTGAGATCAGATCACTTCCTATTATTACCATATTTTATCATTCTTTCTGACCGAACTACTTCCTGTGGTTCTGTTGGTTTACACAGCTACTGTTACATCATCACCCTCCGGTTTGATGATAGACTAGAGGAACGAAAATAAATCTTTGAATAATCCCAATCCATTGAGCTGTGAATACCTCCCTTTCTTCATCTCCTTGACATCCCTGTCGGTAGCAGGGGAATCTGTGGAATGACTGCATGTCATATTCACCAGACTGTCTAAATCTCCCTGTAATCTTTCAGAGATAACACGTCCTCCAATATATCTGTGAATAGACAGAACCTCTTAATTCCTCTTATAAATTGGAAGTATTGTGAGAAAAACGGCTAAATGTCTGGAGTTGCTGCAACATCAGTCATCAGTCAGCAGTCCTTAGAACTCTGGCCAGAAGACAGGGTCTGTTCAGGGCTCAGGCCCAGCTAAGCCTTGTTTTCCACCCCAGACCTGGTTAGGTCTAAATGGCCATGTTATGTCCAGCTAAAAGAACAGAGCGGAAGATCTGTAAAGGAGTGATGGCTTTGGAGGGCCGCTGTAAGCCGCAGTGAAACCAGAGCAGACCCTGTCACCGGGCCCTTGTTTATTACAGAGAGGATTAAGGTATTGCAAGGTTAAGAACAACTTTGATCATGACGGCATGACTCCTGGAACGCACAAAGATCCGGGCGTAAGCCAAGGCAACAATTACAGCCATGCATGCAGCAGCGAAGGAGGGTCGTTAGACATAGAGGTGCTGCCCACGTTCCAGACTCCCCCGCTGGGCACTTTGATAGCATCTTAACCCTCCCTCCTCCATGGAGCCCGGTCCAGGCAACCCTCCAGCCCAGGTCATGTCCTCCGTGCTCCCAGAGCTCCACCGAAGGCCCCGCAGAGCTCCACCATCCCTCGGACCGGCACCGTGAAGAGACGTCCACAGGAAGTGGGGCTGGGTGGGCCAGAGTTGGCTGCTGTGATCCTCTGTGTGGCTGGGTCCGCCGGGAGATCGGCTCCGATTGACCCCTGGATCTGATGCTATCTCAAAGAGCTTGGCGTGCTCTCTACTGCTCTGTTCTTCCGCTGCTCTTTCGGGGCGATTTTCTGCTTTTTACCCAAGGCACATTCCTGGCAACTTTAAAACTGCCCAGGTTGAGTAGTGGTGGGAACATGGAGCTATTTACACTCTGAAGTACCTGGAAATGTTGCGCTTCCCCCGAAGCAGTCATGATTCACTGACTTCTTACCAAGCTGATTTATTGGCCTCATATTGTCACACGTGCTTAGATGACAGGTATCATGGACGAAGTGTGGTGTAAATCTCATTGACTGAAGAAAGTGCATGCACGATCAGTCAAAAACTCCTAATCAAGCCGTGACCTCCTAATCTTGTCGACACAAATTGACATTCTATAGTAACAACATAATTACAAAGTGCCAGATGAACAAAGTAGGAACTTGATAGAAGTGTTGACAACCATGCCTTCAGCCATGACTGCAATTTGAAAAAACTGTAGGAATGATATGGAATGTGAAAATAACTGTACTCCATCCTACCTCATCACACCCTTGGAAAGCATGAGCTCAAAAAAGGTTTCCAACCCTGAATACCTTTGAAATGTATAGCCTCTGTGCCAAATAAATACACCTCCAGTTTACTCCTCCCTTCATTGCTGTTTGGTGTATAGTTTCATGCATTTTTTTTTACCCCAACAGTAATTACTGGGAATTATGTGGATTGGTATCTTGTTTTTTCCTCTGCAAAAAGCTATAGGTATACCTCAGTGGTAGAGCATTTTGATTGCAGATTGAAAGGTTGCAGGTTCAATTCCCCCTCGTCTGTTAATTTGGATAAAAACTTCTGCTTCATAAATAAATGATCTCTCCTCCTATCTACTGTATTGTGTAAGTCTCTACACTCAGTCACATCTTAAAATAACATATACAGGATTTTACCACACTCATCTTTAAAACATTGACCCGCAGAAACTTTTGCTCCACTGCAAGCTGATGTACAGTTACAGAAAAAGTATATTTTCCGAAATATACTGAGGTTTCTCAGTGTGCAGAGCCATTCTCTGTTTTGTCAAACAGGTTTAATCAAATTAGCTCCAATGGTACCATTCCAAGGGTTTCTGGATGACACTATTGTTTTGCAAGCTTATAGGCTAAAGTTACACGCAAAGATGAGTTTGGCCAAGGGTCACAGACAATTCATAAACTTCAAGAAGCCTTGTTAGGAAGAAATCTGGCAACCTCAGCCTGGTTCTTGGTTTACTCACGCTGGACGAGCCATCCCCAGTTGTAATCCACGCATGACAGTGAAAATTAGGGCATGAAATCAGCAGGTTGACCCAGCGCCCCCTTTCAATCCTGGGTGCTCTCTTAACCTCGGTCCCTAAGCTAGCTTTGGTTTCAGGGTCACAGGAGGGTCAGGGTACCTGTAAACCAGGAAGCAGTGGAGTGCAGGGCCGGCTTCTGTTGATAGTAAGATAACATTTGGTTTTTATTAGAGTGGTGAGGGTCAGGTGAGGTCAACACTAGTTCTCACTCTTGCAGCACTCACTTGTAAGTCTTTGTGCATCAAACCGAGGTCATTCACTGTCATTCTCTTATTAATGTCTGAGGTTTCATTGAATTGTGAGAGGACAATCTTTCTTCCTTTACATGTTCTATTTAATTTGAATTTGTTACGACACGATTCTAACCATAATGACACATCTTGTCAAGGTCCATAAGATTGTAACATCGTTTTGTTTCTCTTGTTATTTGTTGGAGTCTAAACACCCTCAAATATAATCAACAACATTCATCCTCGTCTAAAACTGAGGGCTACTCAGACCTTGGCAATGTTTTAATTTCCACTGCAATTATTGCTCTCAGCTGTTGAGGTCCTATTCAGAACTCTCTGCATGGGCATTTCTGTTTATCAGCAGGAAACAATTCTGATGAAAAACGGATGAAAATGCATTGCGGTACAATCATAAAGTCCTTGTGAGGAAAAGGAATGATGACTGACAGCAAATGTGTAAATAAACCACTCTATTTGTGCTATGCTCTCACAGAGATGCAGCAAAATCATTATATTTGTTTTTGACAAAGCAGGAGATAAATAAAGAGAGCCCAGTGTGACAACCGTGAGGGTCGTGCATCAGTAAACATCTAGCAGGAATCCACAAGGGGAACATGGGGATTGGTGCGCTCAGCTACGTGTCAGAGTAATTTCCGTACACAGAAGGGACATCTTGTTTCGGTTGTAAAAAAATATAGACATAAAAATAAAATTAAAAGACACAGGAAGAGAGAGGAAGCTAACAGGGATCGCTCTTGAAGGTGCAGAATAAGGCTGAGGCATGAAAAAGAACTGTGTAATGTGTCCATTGCTGTGCCCTAAATGAATAATGATGATTATAATAACGTATTAATTTAGCAGACATTTTTATCTAAAGCAATGTATGGGGGGAAGAGTTTGAACCTTGATATGCTGACAAATGCTCCACTACTGAGAGATACCGAAGAAGCTAGCTGTAGGGACATTATGATAATTTGACCAATTTCTTCAAATAATGATGAAAAGCATTTTTTCCATGCTTCAAAAACATCACAGCATGAAAGTCACTTTCAGATTTCCACTCCAGCAAGCGAATATGTAAAAACAAATTGCAATTTCCTATAGTGAGAGACGTGAGAGAGGCATGTGAATGAATTCTTAACTTTGGGAGGGAGTTAAAGTCAAGTTCTGCGGCTGGCAGTTTATTGAAATGACAAGACTTCCTTGGAATAAAAGCATGGGGAATAATGTAAGAAAGCCATTTAGGAAGAACAACATTCATTGAGTTAATAAGCCAGCATGTTTTAAGAACAAGGAGGGCCTCAAGACAGTTGTGGACTCTTACCCCTTTTTGCCTCAAGCGTATGTCATGTATTCACATACTCACAAAATGACAAACAGTACATAGTCTATTTGCCTATGTTGTCCCCGAACACACACACACAAACACACACACACACACACACACCAATCAGAAATCCTGCCTTCTGTACAGAACTATGCATTCTACAAATATTATACCTCCAAAAGCCCTCTTGATTCGATTCATTTGAAAGAGTGGCGGCCATAAACGCAAAACGATTTGGAAGCCCTGGAAACCTTTGTGAGAGCTTTGGTGTAATGTTTTCATAAACACAGCAAGCAGAGGGTGGATTTGCACACACGGAGAGTGTGTAAGGCAGGCTATCCCTGGATAATCCCTGACCCCTGCTTTACCTGCAGCTATCTAGCTGGGCCTGTGTGTTGGCTGAGGCCAAATGTCACACAATGTTGACCCATATTCCATTATTATGGCAGATTAGAGGGGGATTTAGCATTACCCTCTAATTTATTAGATTTCTCTATAAATGGCATTGAGACTAGCCGCCTTGGATCCTATCAGATATGTCGAATGCAAAATGAAAAGCCAGGAGTGCTCATGTGCACTAGTTCCAAATCCCAATTATGGGGAAAAAAAGGGTTGGGGGTAAACTGTGGCACAGTGAACCAGCTATCTACGGTTGTCTGCAGATGCTATGAGGCATTTGGATTTCAATCTTAACTCACATATACATCGCTTATTTGAATGGACTATTCTGTATAGGGGATTTCTACAAGAGTCTACTTAAGCACACTTTCTGACCTATTCTCTCCATAGCTCTCTTTGGCTTTTGGCAGAGGTGCAAAGTAAAAAGTGCATCGTATCATTAGATCAGCAACGTTTCTGAGGCCTTTGCCCCTATGGCATGCTCAGGCTTCACCGAGACCTCACTCTTATCTGAGACGACAACGCATTCCTCGCTAGGGAAGACGGAGACACATTTGTTAACTTTCGCTGAGATCTGCTAATGCGCTTATTATCTCCATGATTTGTAGATGTGTAACCCACTTCTGAAAACTCCCACAGAATTGAGCTTCTACTTTTACTCCATTTGGGTCTGGGAAAAGTTGAAATATAGTTCCATACGGTACCATATGCAGAAGTGTTACTTAAATGGTCATAAGTCTCGGTGCAGCATGGATTTAACTGTTGCTATTCGGAGGGAACAGCTCAGTGGTCAGAACACTTGACAGCGAATCAAGAGGTTGCAGATTCTAATCCCCCCTTTACTGTCCGTCTTTGGATAAAAGCGTCTGCAAAATGAATATGTTACAGATCCCACTGTTGCATGCTAAACCGGGATGCTAACTGTCTCGCCATCTGTAGATTGGGGATTATTGGGGTCAAAGGACTTGGACCCCTGCCAGAGTTCTGTCTAAGCCCGGATATTTCCAACCCTGATGTGCTTTTGACACCTCAGCCTAAGTGATGCCTGCATGCTAAGAAGAGGGTTTCACAAGATGACCTGGCATCACGAACATGTGTCTTCAACAGGGAAAACGACCAAGGCCATATTTTATTTAAAAGCCTCATTTCTTTAGTCTTGTAAATGTCTCCGGTCCTGAATGCTCACTGTTCTGTCCTCATTAGACACAGTTCTATTCTTCTGCTTTTCCTATCAAACATCTGAATGGGTCTCATTAGTTTTACAGCTTTCACAGGAAGTACTCTGCCCAAGGAGTGTGTGATGACGACATGCTGCAGTATGGTGGGTCAGAGTAGGAAGAAACACTTTACATGTTTACAGTGTACCGTAATGACAATATTACTGCCTTTTATTTCAAAATGTATTTATATTTCCTTGATAGCCAACACTGCCAGTGTAAGCACAGAATGTGAAAAGGAATATTTGCAAGTAGAAATAATAGTTATTTTATTATTTCTCTCTCTAACACCAGTCTGTGCTGTTTCATGCTCTACACTTTAAGGTTCTGACACCTTCTTGTAATTTGTACAAGATTACCTAAATTGGCTCTGCAGTGTACAAAATGGAGATTACTGGGTTACGACGGATCCAACATCTAAGTATTATTTACGGCTCCACATCTATTCCTCTTAACCCTTCAATTAGGGATTTTGTTAGCTCCCCATACATTCATAGCACCTTAGCGTTCATCATCACAGACAAGCTGGGATTGTACAGCAGTCTTGCATGTTCTCGTGTAGAGTCTAGTATGAGGTACATGCCCATGAAGTGAGACCAGCCTCTGAGATGGGCTTGGCCACTCCTACCACGGCCTTGTTGCTGATCCATGACAAACACATAATGAATGATGAGGGTTGCTGTTGAGTGACAGTGAGCAGCAGTCTACTGCTGTGTACAAATCCTCTCTCAGCAGACTGCGGTCTTCGCTTGCCTTAGAGACCGTTAGAGGGACACTACAGACTACCACTTTCTACTTTCGTGTGACTCCCGTCTTCACTTCCACACAGACAGACGGTATCCCCGGAATGTCTGACAGGCTGAACACCAATTTACAGCGCGTGAGCAACAAGATGACCAGTGGCAGGGCACGGCCTTCATCCTGAATTAAACCCCCTGTTTCTCAGCCTTCCTTTGTTTCCAGAAAGGACACATCCTCTGCCATATCCAAGGCCAGGGGTCTGTCCCAGTGGGTCATAAGCAGTTTAGCTGAGCTCAAAGTGTCCCCGACTCGATGAAAAAGGATGACCCCTCCTAGCTGGTCATCACATCCCCCCTTAGAAACAACTTTAGGCTTACAGTAACTGAGTTTTAGCTGAACCTCTAGTTTGGACCTGATAAGTTATCCTCCATAGGAGTCTCCTAGTGCCATTCTCCTTATGGGCCTCAGGATATGAAAAGAAAAAGGTGTTTGAAGGGTATTTTATGCTGCCAGGTTTTTCAGGGAATACATGTGAGGTTCAGATACATTCAGTTGGATCTGTCTTCAGTGTCTGGCAACACTAGGTAAAGCTTTCCTCTGGCTCCTTATGTTGGACAAACTGGTCATCTTCTTAGGGTTTCTTTTCAACCTTTGGGAAGTGCAGTTGAGGAATACAGTGATTTTATGATTTTTCTTAGCCCTTACAATTATGCTTACTGAGGTGTACAAAATACAGTAATACTGTAAAGAGCTCCAAAGTCTATCCAAGGAGAATGGGTGTGTGTTTTGTTGCCAAAAAAGAGCTCCACTCTGTAGAAATGAAATAATGACATAAACCAGACCTCATGTTTTTGATTAATAAACTCTGTTGTGCTTTGCTCAGTCATATCAAATGGAACATGCTAATGTTTAGTTGAACATTTTGCACGTATACACTATGTATTGAAATAGAGGTAAACAGAAAGAGAGGGAGAGAGAGAAAGAGAGAGAGAGGAAGAGAGGGAGAGAGAGAAAGAAAAAGAAATTAAGAATGAGAGAGAAAGAGAAAGAGAAAGAGAAAGAGAAAGAGAAAGAGAAAGAGAAAGAGAAAGAGAAAGAAAGAATGAATGGGAGAGACAGAGAAAGTGAGACAGAGAGAAAGTGAGAGAGAGATCATTCTCTCAACAGCCTGGCCAGGAAGATCTGGTACCGCCTCATTTCTGGAAAAACTCATCACCATTGTCCTAGACTAAAGGTCAAAGAGACATGTGGCCAAATGCATCAAAGACTGAGAAAAAAACATTGGCAACAATTAACATGAAAGTTACATTAACCACCATGTAACTACATAGCAAAACCTAAAGTGACAACCATATAGTGACAAATATATAACAACTGTTATACAATTACTTCATAATGGTTTTGCAGTACAAGTTATTACACAATTACAACTTCTGGGGAATGTGGGAGGTTGGGCCTTCCAGGGGTAAGTGGATGTTAAAATTGATGTGGTAACACAATATTCAACTACCCACATATTGTGCCACCTAACACTTTTGTAACCCATACCACTAAAACTTAATACCATTTAATTACATAGCAATTACAACGTACCTACAGTACAGCACAATGTTTTTGCCACATGCACTGCTACGTATGTAGTTACATCACCTTAATGTAAAGTGTTGCCAAAATCTTGTGTTTTGCGAGTTTGTTCACCATTCATTTGTAATGGAAACATATGTCTGTGTATTTACTGGTTCCCTACTTCTTTTTTTGTAAATGAATTGCGTTCAAATAATAAACTGTGGACAGTGTCATCTCCTACTATTAAAATGGAATGTTCTTTCTTTCACCGGAACACTAGAGAATATTCTTGTTTTATAGTCAACAGTAGGCTATGCCAAAAGAGTTCCTTACCTCTGCTCTCTCTCTCTCTCTCTCTCTCTCTCTCTCTCTCTCTCTCTCTCTCTCTCTCTCTCTCTCCTCTCTCTCTCTCTCTCTCTCTCTCTCTCTCTCTCTCTCTCTCTCCCCCCCCCCCTCTCTCTCTCTCTGTCTCTATCTCTGTCTCTCTCTCTCTCTCTCTCTCTCTCTCTCTCTCTCTCTCTCTCTCTCTCTCTCTCTCTCTCTCTCTCTCTCTCTCTCTCTCTCTCTCTCTCTCTCTCTCTCGTGTCTCTCCTGCTTATCACACACTCAGATGTATCGCAAAGATTTGAAGAGAACGTGACCTGCATTTTGATAACTTAATGTTGAGACTTGCAGGCATTTGGCCATGCCAGAGCACACGGCGTGCTGTCTACATCCAGTCTCCACCTGAGAGCTAATGGGACCCAGAAGAAGGAGGAAAGGAGGCCTGTGGAATGATGGATGGGTTGCATGTGAAGGTGCATCTTCATCTGCCGCGTCCAGTGGGCTCTCTGCAGACCAGCATTCCTGAGCTTGATGCTCCTCTCCAGCAACTCTCCTAACCAGCAGCATCGACAACACTGGGCCAAACACATTAGGACACCCTTAGATCCTAACACTGCCCAATACAGGGCCTACTGGGCACAGTAGGACACCAGCAGCTCCTGAGTCAGGTACAGTCCAAATATGTTCATATGTTTAAGGTTAAAACATCTCACCATGGCCATTCAATGCATGGTCAGGAGGAAAGGACACCACAATACTGAAGGTGCAAAGCGACCTTGCTGGCAGCGATCTTGGGTGCTCCAGCTGATCCATCCATTCATGTGCATGATAACAACACAAAACTACAACATCACAATTAAGCATTTTGGACAATAAACCATTTGTCATGCACATGTCTGAGCACTGAGCCAGATGGGTATCTGTTACAGATTGAGAGGAAGGGAAGTTAGTGGGATAAAACACCCCTAAGGCAATGAAGAAAACTGGAAAGATTTATACCCGCGATGACAACTTGAATGAAGGAATGGGTTTTAGCTTGCTACAGTACTGTAAACGTGCATCTACTTAAATTATACGGATTTTAATTACATTTCATTTCATATGAATAAACCCAGTGCAGTATGTTTGAAAGTAATCAAATAAAGTATAATGCATGAGAACAGTTTCACATGATGTTACAGGGGTGACATAGTACCAGCTGAATCTGAAGATGTGAAGGAAAATGTTTTAGTGCTTAGGTAAAACTGAACTGTAGTATATTGCAGTAACCTGTAACTGATTTTGACAATGTGTTCTTGTGTGTTGTCAACATAGCGAAACTATCCATTTATCATAGTCTGCTTTTCAGACCTATATTTCTCACCTCCAGCTGTGCAGTGATTTATGACTGTGTCGTAGGTCTGTTTTGACCGGTCTGTCACACACCGTGAGGGCCGCTTACTGTGCAGAGTCACAGCAGAAGGCAAACAAGACCTACATCTCAAGCTTCCAGCCTACCCCCCAACCATAACATCCCCACTCGCCAACCCCCCCCCCCCCCCCCCCCCCCCCAACTGTAGCCTTCCCACCCCAAACCACCACACCCCACCTCCCCCTCCCCACCACACCCCACCCCGAACCGTAACCCCCTCATACAAATGCAAAAACAATCGTGTACCCTCATCCACGTCACTGTCAGAGCCCCCTTTCACTTCTTTTATCCATTTAGCGTTTCTTCTGTGCCTCTAGGTGCAGTAAGAGGAGCCGGCCTCTCTGCAGTTCCAAGGAATGAAAACAGATAATGAGGAAAATGAAGAAACAGATGAATCTTTGAGTTCATGAGGATCCCAGCTCACCAATGTCTGCCAGAGGAGACAGATGAAGTGAAAGGAGGAGAGAGCGAGAGAGAGAGTGAGAGAAAGAGAGAGAGAGGGAGAGAGAAAGAGAGAAAGAGAGAAAGAAGAAAATGAAATGAAACAAAAGCCACAGTCATTGAATTCGAATAATGGTCTTTATTGTAATGTCAAAGCTTGGCAGCACTGTTAGTGCACAGAAAGGAAGGAAAAATCCTGGAACAAGTTGAGCACTTCATCTGCAGAGGATTAAGTGCACATTAGTCATAAGAGCAAAGCCGAGACCACAGAATAACCTTCAAGCAAAGGCCCTATGACATAATCACTTTTAAAAACAAGTGTTCGCTCCTCTTCTGCAAAACTGAAACAATCTTCCTCAGCAGAACTCTTAATGTTGGCTTCACTTTAATGGTCGAAACTCTCCTGTTTTGATGAAAGCCCTTAAAATAATCGTTGAGGGGTTGTTTTGGTGTAAACCTCCTGGTAGACTTGGAGGCTGCTCCCGATGACTTGGGCCTGTTCCTCCAGAGAAGCAGTAACTCACTCAGGACAGGAGCCCCATCGCCCGATGAGTAGGAAGAAAGCACAGCCTCCTCAGCGCACCGTAGACAACATCTCATCATGTTTTTACAACATTCCAGAGAGGATGGATGGGTGTGTGTGTGTGTGTGTGTGTGGGGGGGGGGGGGGGGGGGGTTTGCGGGGGCACAGATGGCCTGCTGTTCGCGTCCAAAGTAAAGGAAAAGCAATCCTTACCCTCCTTCCCATTTGTTTAAACTTGAACGGAACCAGGGCTGAGGGGAGATCGTGTCTGGGGGTCGTCAGGGCCAGAGAGATTCCCCCTGACGCGATGCTTCACATCAAAGATTCGGAAAGGTTCGGAATCAGCAGATAGCTGGATAACCCCAGCGAGCAGAAACAGCTGGGCCAGAGAGGATTAACCAAACAAGAGATGATATAAGTTTCTTCCTCGCTGGTGGCACCAGACCAAGGGAATCCGCGATAAGGCCCAGCCCAAACTACCTCAACCTCCCCCAACCATATCGCCACGTCCCACTCCTCAAACCCCAGACTGTTTACAGACCCCCACGTACTGCAGAGGAAACACGACGAGTGATCTCTTGAACCCCTGTTCAAAACAAATGCCTGGGTTTTGTCTTCTTAGCCTTTTATGGGAAGGAGCAGGAGTGACACTGACTTGTCTTGAGTCGGTTTGAAGTGTTTGAAACTGTGTCTCACTGCTTTTGAGGGAACTGGAGGGAGTGTTGTGTGCTTGAAGGGGATAGGATCAGACGCTAAAGGTATTTTCAGGGAGCTGAGTGTGAAATATTGTTTCCTCCCTCTTCTTCTCTTGCCTCTGGTAGCTTTTGGGGGGAGCCCACCAAGGGAAGGAGGGAAAATCAGTTAGAAGGACAGCGCCCCGCAGTGTGTCACAGACTGTTCAGTGAGATATCCTGCTAATCCTCACCCCAATCACACACTTCCACCTCTCCCTGATGGAAACACGCATTCACACACACCACACTACACTACGCTACACACACACATACATACAAACACAGACACGGATGCAGCCCTTCGTTTTTCTCACACAACCATATGGAAAGCGCACACAGAAGCACACAAGCATGCAAGCATACACACAGAGACACACATGCACACACACACACACACACACACACACATACACACACACACACTCACACACACACACACACACACACACACACACATGCAGACCCACACACACTCCAGCATTACACATTTCTGCAGAATATTCCCTATCGTCTCACACACACACTAACACACAGCATTCAGTCTACCAACCCTAACCCTGCTAACCCTAACTGTAACCTTCCCCTGACATGATTAAGCCTGTAATTTCTTATTCAATTCTTGGATATTTTCATACAGAACAAGATCATATTGAATGCATTATTTTTTGACAGTACTGAATATCGAATGCGGAAAAGAATGTGTTCCTTAGAATAACAGAAGTCAAAAGTGATTCACACACTTTCAAAATAGGCCAGGTTATGAAACAATTACATATTTCAAGAGCAAATACTATGTATGAGCGCAAAATATGGAAGCTGGAAAGCTTCCTGCTCTCTACTTTCCTGGCAGACGCCCAAGGTGGAGGTGGACGTTTTTAAGAGTACTGTACACCATTTCCTGTGGATTTAGCTGACAGTGCTTGCAATCTGAGGGTAGCATGTTATCGGCAGGTTCTAATGTGTGTGTGTGTGTTTGTGTGTGAGTGTGCATGTATGCTTGTGCGTGTTTGTGTGTGTGTGGGTGTGTGTGTGTCTGTCTGTCTATGTCTCTGACAGTCATTCTGTTAGTCAAAAAAGTCAAAAGGATGAGTTCTAAAGGGCAAGTGATGCCATGTCACAAGGTTTACACCATGACAGAATGGATGCATGGAAGGATGGGAGGATTATGGAATTGAAGGCTCTAAGTTGACAGAAGGATTAGGCTGGGCTTAGACACTAAATACTGGATGCATTTAAAACTCTTACACTGGTGTAACTACACATGCTTATGGCCAACTTTGACCTGTGTCTGGGCTTTGGGCCCCATGTGGAACGACACAGTTGCCCTCTTATCAGCAGTGGTCTACCGATGCTCATTTTTGGATGACATCCACAGGACCCTGTTGACACATTCAATTATTCGCTGTTGTAAATGACAGATCCCTTGTTCCTGTTCCTAAACCACCCCATCCCGTTACCCAGGCAGGGTGAGACAAGCTGGGCTCGTCCGCGGTGACAATGACCACACAAAAGAGGCAGCCGGCAGACCGGATCGGGGGGGCCAGACTATAGGGAGGGGAGCCCACGGGGGGGGGGGGGGGGGGGGGTAGTCTCTGCCGGTACTGCGTGAGGGAGGTTGGAAGGGGTGGAGGGTGAAAGGGGGGAGGAAATAAGGGCTTAGTGGGCTTCCGTCCCTCCACACCCCCCACCCCTCCCCGTCCTGGACAACCAGGGTGACATCACTGTCCCCAAACCCAGTGGAGAAGAGGGGTGTAAGGGGAAGAGGAGGGGGTGGTTTGGGGATGGGGGTGAGGGGGGGTGGAGATGGGGGTGAGGGGGCGCCAAGGGCGAGGCTCAGGCAGACCTGCTCTCGTGACAGTGTGAGTCGGGGATTATGTCCTCACACGCAGGCTGTTTGAAACGCCACCATCTGGGGGCCTGAATAAAACATCAGCCAGGCGGGGGGGACAGGGGGGCAGGGGAGCAGGGGGGCAGGGGGGCAGGGGAGCAGGGGGGCAGGGGAGCAGGGATTGGCACCAATTAACTCTGGCTGAGTGTGCTCAGAACCTGTTTTGTATCCAATTACTAAGAGAGCAGATTACAGAAGGGAACAGAAGAGGTAAGAGAGCGGGGTGTGACTAGGTGACAAGCGTGGGTAGTACTGGGGACAGTCACAGCCCAGGGAATAGGGGGAGGGGGTGCTGGGACTAACAGATAGTAGATTACCATCATAATGGTAAACTCAAGCAGAGAACTCTAGTCGTACACATTTACAGTAAATCTTTGAGTGCTGAGTTTTGTTGCTATGTGCCGTTGAGGAAAAGGAGGGATAAAAGTGAAAGAGAGAAAGAGAATTAGAGAGCAGAGGGAGGGCGCTCTTCTGGCATACTGTTGACTATAAAACAAGAATATTCTCTAGTGTTCAGGTGCAGTCCTGTTCCCAGTGAACCTGCTGCTCCCAGCTGTGCCCTGAACACACACACACACACACACATCTCGAGCTAGCAGAGCAAATTCCAAAGGATATAATCTTTACAACATTTGAAACTAGGAATTCATTGTGCACAGCTGTCAAAACCGCCCCTTTGGAATAGTTAGCATTCTACATCAATCTTTTTCCCCAGGGCAAAAATGAGTGTAATCACGGCGAAACTAGGGGAAACAGGTGTTCCTCTTTGTGTCTTTGAAGATCCTGAAGGAGATGGAAACATTGTGCTAATTGTGTGAAATTATACATCAGAGAAACAAAATGAAGTCACTGTAAGCATTGCACAAGCGTAGCTTCACCTTGGGGAAAGTCATGAGCAATTGGATGACAAGGGTATTTCTAAATGTTACTTGAAACTATAGCACTCATTCAGTAGGAAAGATGTAGGGGTTTACCCAAGGTTCACTCTCACTTGGATGATCAAAAAATGATTTATTTCAATGTCACAATGCTTACACAATAATGTCACATGTAATAAAACAATCAATGGCAAAAGAAAGAAAAACATCATCAAATCCAACTGCGTAAAAAAACAAAACTTTTGTACTTTATTTTGTAACAATAAATTATTTTTCAGCCCTCTCGTATACCTCTTGGGGGATTTGAGAACATAAAGATCCATCGCATTCAAGGCTGTCCAAAGCAGAACTTGAACCCTCTGTCATACACATGTCTGGGATGGAACACCCAAACTCAATGTGTTAATAGTATTACTGGGCTTGGCAGCAGCACTTGCTATTGCTTGTTAAACCGACAGGACTGCAGTGCTTGCGTGGTACAAGGGCTCTTTCACTTCACCACAGTCGTTTTATTGAAATAATTTCATTTGATTTCACCTCAGCCTATATTTGACAGCATGGCTGCCATCTCTAATTACAAAACACACATGCATTTCAGTGTGTACCCCACAGCCTTAGGCTCTAGCACAACATCATTTGTACAGAATATTTACACTAGGCTACGGCCACTTATTATACTATGGCTTTATCAGAAAAGGCAGCCATGACTGAAACGATTGAGCGTGGACACAGAGAAAGTAATTTCTTGTTTGAGCAAAGCCAACAATGGACACGTAAGCTGAGGGGATACAGTATGTGAATGGTGATCAATGCTGGAACTAGTTTCAAATTATTTCAGTTGTGTTTCTCTGGCTGTTCGCTCATTGCGGAACATGTATCAGGCCAGTTATTCCCGTCTGTCTGAATTGCATACTGTGCCAGTGCCAAATGTGATCAAATGTACATTCTACCCATGAGAAATACATAAAAGCTGAAAGCCCAATAGTGAGTGTTAATATTCTCTCCTAAAAGTTTACACAATACAATGACAAAACCAAACCATGTTTCTCACTTCCTGGACTCTGGACTCTGTGATTGGTTAACCTCTCTGACTAAGGAGCTTGTGGTCAGAAAGAGGATGGGAACCAATTGGAGGCTTTGAGACAGCCCTGAGGAAAATGGCGCTCACGTCACGTTTCTTTAAATCCGTGACGTCTGTCAGAGTGAGCGACTGGATGTGATTGTTTTGGACCATTGTCTCTTCTAGCGATTGCATGGGAAGTGTAAACCCATGGAAAAAGAGGAAATGCTGCTCTTTGGAGGAACATCTATGTCATTCATTAGCTGGCATGGGAATTACATACCAGCTAAATCTTATCAAATCCAATTTGAAATCTTTTAATCAAATCAAATATTTTATTAAAAGTTTGCATATATACAGTATTAATTATTTCCAATTAAATGCTTGATGTGGAACTGCTCCATCAAAGTGAATTAAAAGTAACAATATGACAAAAAACACAAAATGAATCAATAAAATAGAAAAATAAATGGCTTATGAGACAAATATTTACCTTTATTTGAAACACATTTAAGATTTCTGTCTATCCCAGTCACTCCTGTGTCTCCTGCATGACTAGCCTGGACACTCTGTCCTGCTCACAGAAGAAACTGTTTTCAGCATGCACTTAGCAGCTCTTTTGAGGGAAACCTCTTCATAAATCTCTTCTGGTGTCAATGATTTAATGCTGCAAAGCATTATATAAACCCTTGGCGAAATCAGTGTTTGTAATCCTTTTAACTCCCAAGAATAACACTGGAGCTTATGAAACATTTAGCTCTTTACCGGATAGCCTTAAACACACACCAAAAAAGGTTATGTACACTGTATGAAGTGTACATGTTTTATTGTTTGTAAACCAAGTACAATAAATATTTGAGAAAATCCATTCATGGTCAAATGTTGTATTATTTTCTGTGCCAGAATTAGTCTGGCAGCCCCAGATTCTAATAAAAAGACATCAAGTGTGTTAGCACAGTACAATAACGTAACTGTGGAAATAAAAATCTAAAAAAAAAAACATAATTGCCATGAGATTCTCTCAGATCCTAAACATACATTCTGCCAACGCAAATGTACTAAAGCAGTTGTCAAAAATGAAAAGATATCTTAAATATGAAATATCATATCTGAAATATATACATCAATAAATACATTAAGCTGCTTATCTTTGTAAGACACACCCCTTTGTTCCAACTTCTGAGACGTCAGCATTCTTGCTCTCATCAAAATGTGCTTGCTTGCAAGAAGTTATTAAAGGAAAACAAGTCAATAGGGGGTAGGGCTTAGTCATGGCAAATATCTATTATCTGCAATGGGTAAACGTTAATCCACACATGAAAGTGTTTGGTGTCTCGTCTAACTCTGTGTGACAGCCACATAATGGAATCCCCCTGAGCGTCATCGCCTAAAACTTACAAGCCAATGTCATCTTTTGTTGGGCCTTGCTCTGCTCCTGCTCTCTCTACATGGCTGAAATTTCAGGCCGGGCCAGAAGGGATTTGAGAGCAAAAGCTGGTATCTGCTGCTGGAACAATGCCGCTCGTCTTTCTTGTAAGACTGAGATTTATCTGGCAACACGCCACGTTACTTCCCTCGGCCTATGTCCTCACACACACACACACACACACACACACACACACACACACACACACACACACACACACAGACAGTCACACACCCACACACACACACACACACATACACACACACACACACACACACACACACACACACACACACACACACACAGCGCACACAGACAGTCACACACAGACACATGCAGACACAAACCAAAGACAGTAAAACAGACAGACACATAGTTCTCATTGCAGCTTAATGAAACATGTTGGCATTGGCACTCGCCACATTTACCCAGGAAATAAAAGGAAAATACTTTAGAATGTGTTTAATCAGTGGCCTTCAGAGTCTAGGGTATACACCCTTTTGATCTGCCAGTGTGTGTGTCCAGGAAAAGGGTCAATTACCCGTGGTAACTATTTATACTTGACTAGAATCATTTCCACTCCAGGTCTTGTTGTCTGAGCCTGCCAAGTCTCAGATAAGTAGCTAGCAAATCAGAGAATCACATACGCAAGCAAGCTGAACAGCATCAAGCTTACATCTGATCTGTCAAACTTCTGAAACCTAAGAGAACTGATGAATTATTAGCATGCTTTAGACCACTCATGCACTCAACGACCTCTGATTAGTTCTTGGATATGTAATGCGTAATCTACTGTACAGTATACAACAACACATGAACAGAGATTCAAGGAGACTCTGGAACGGGAAAGAGTGAATGTTCAATCAGCTGCCAGTTTGTTGAAACACCAACAAAGGTCACGAACTGAAAAATCAGCCATTAGCAATTCACCAATAACAGACAGAGAGAAATACCACTGATCTTTTGCTCCACAACTGACCCTTCTAGTGAGTTCACTAAATGAACGCAGGTATTTCAGGGCACTGGGCAACAGAAGGAAGTGTGCCGCTCACAACCTCTCAGGGGGGACGTTTCTTTCTCGTTTACTAAACATGCAACGTCAAACCCTGACTATAGCGTTGTGTAGTTGCGCATCATGGCTGCTGAGCAATCGATAATATCACACATGAATGGCAAAGAATCTTGATTTACGGAAACATACAGAGAACATTGTTGGCTGGTGTGTTTAAAGTATGTGTACAATTTAAAGTATGTGTAATTCCCTTTCAGATTGCCAGAAAAGGAAGACCTGAACTGTCTTGGTCGTATTTCTCCTCTCCCTCTACATTACATTACATTTACATTTAGCAGACACTCTTATCCAGAGCGACTTACAGTAAGTACAGGGACCCCCGAGGCAAGCAGGGTGAAGTGCCTTGCCCAAGGACACAACGTAATTTGTCTTAGCCAGGAATTGAACCGGCAACCTTCTGATTAATAGCCCGATTCCCTAACCGCTCAGCCATCTGACTCCCCTCTACACCTTCTGCTGTATTTCTCACACATAACATTTTGTGTTATTTGTAGCTTGACTCTGTGCTGTCTGCGGTTGCCTGCAACACGTTAAATCTATTTCACCAATTTGCTGAGGAATCAGACTGCACTGATTTGTAATGGGGAAGAAATTCTTTCCAGACCTCAGCGAGAATTAGTGCCTTTCATTTACAGTACAGCAGAAACTAAGGCCTCTGCATTCTTCTGTCTCTTGTTGATTTATGAAAGAAATCCATTTCAATATCCATACAGTATGTGGAGGGGAGGGTTTAATCATCCACAACAAGTTGTATTTTAAGAGGGTCAGTTTGACATCATGCACACACTGTACTACTACAGCATTCTGCACATTGGTCATATTTGAATATGAATCAAAGTGTATTTATGTATCCATTTAGCAGTACAGTACCGGGGGGATTGGGATCTGCAATCTCTTATCTGCAGTCAAGTGCTCTAACCACTGAGCTAGACCTTCCCCATTTCCATCCCTCTTCTTCATGCATTGTCAAGGTTGCTCTGTTAATAGGATTCTCCACCTTCACTTCCATTGGATGTGAGTCTAAGCAACTGTTCCTGGTACCAGCCTCCGGAGCACGTATGGATGTCTGCCAAGCTCTGCTCCCTCTGTCTGTGCTGACGCGGTGGAGAGGCACCCCACTGCGTCTGAGACTTCACAAGCAGCCATGACAAACGCGCTTCTGCTTCCTCCATGATGTGGAGACTAACAGTTTTATTGTTCTGTCATGGATGGCTGGAAGCGGGAAGACGTAGAACTTTGACAACAACATGAAAAAGCCCAGTCGAAAAGTGGGCTTTTTTTGGCGGATTCCAAAAAAGGCCCAGAGTTTTACAGTACTTGCACGTTACAGTCGTTGGAATGTAATGGCTTTTTGTTATTAGGTGTTGAAATGCAGTTTGGAAATATTTTAACGTTAAGTTTAAGCGTCCATGTACCACACATCCTGGACCAAAATAAATAATATAAATATTTCACTGCCTTTCATAATGGTTCTCTCTAAAAGGAAATTCCCATCACATTAAATCCCAAATCCAGTTCACCCCAAAAAAATAAAAAAAGAAGATTTGAACTCAAGTGGTGAGGTCCTAGATCTGGCAAGTACACCATCCAGGAATGCATGCATAAAGCACTTTGATACCGTATCATGTGTCCAGGAAATGAGAATCAGAACTCCTACAGGGATAAGGGATGGACAGAATCAATGCTCCGACCATATCGACAGAGTGCAGAACAAATATTCCCATAATTTAATTCTAATGCCTCGGCAGCTGTGCGAGCCAGCGGCTTGGCGTGTGAAAAGAGAACGGCCTTCTTGGAGAACAGTGTGCTTTGTCAGACTCAGAGCTAGCAGCTCAGCCGCTATCTGTAGCCCGTGAGTGAATCTGATGGCATTGAGGTCTGGAGATACAGAACATCATCCCTCTCTGGAACCACAGTGAGGGTAACTGTAACGCAGGACATTTGCGGTACATTAAGACCCATCGACTTACAGTACAGCTGTTGCCCACACGGGACAGTTTGTTGTGTGTAACAATAGATGCGGAGATTAGATGCAAACCAGCTGAACCTCGCCACTGCTACCGCTGCTATTGAGTTGTAGTCCTCCACAAGCTGTATCTTTTCTTTCAAATGTGAAATGAATCATCTTTACATAAGTTGAACACTCCCTCCTCCAGAGCTGCAGCACAAAAGGTGATCCATCTGAATAGCACCCCACCCCCCCTGACACACATCCCTGACCCCCCCCCCCTCCCCTCCTCTGCACTCTTGTTTACACATCAGCCAGTTGATCCCCTCCAGATGAGAGGGCTACTGCATGTCACGGCCCTGTCTGCTTTGGCTTCCTCCGATGGCCAAAAATACTTGATGCACAATTAGTTTCACCCCAACAATCTCATGCATGCTGCCAGGAAAAATGTCTCGATACCCCCGGAGTTATTTGTGAACGCAAGGGAGCCGCCAACTCGAATGCTATTGTTTTAACGTCTTATTCCTCTCATGCCAGCTTCTCGCACTTTCCCACTCATTCCTGTGCTCTTTCTAAATGCTGTTATTATTTAATCACTGGACTTTGCAGATCACGGTGCACTGAGATCCAAAACTCTTCTGAACACCATGATGGTACTGTCAACCTTCCTATCAATAAACGTTCATCATGTGTGGGATCTGAGTCCTCTGATCAGGAGACAGCACACAGGAGACACCACACAAGACAGAAAGCTTTCATTTAAAAGAGAGTTCTTCTGCTACTGCAGTCTGTGACTTTGGCTTCCGCCAGTGGCCCAAAATACTTACTTCCTCGTTATGTAGGCAGGTGTATTTCTTTGGGTTCGTTACCTGAGATCCACCTCCAGACTCCAGGTAAAATCTCTCTCATGAATGAGGGAACATAAACATTCCAGAGAATCATCCATAGACAAAAGAGTGGGTAAACAAATAAGTAGGCTGTCATTTGGACTAACTCCACGGGCTCTGTAATAAAAATGCTTCCATCAGTCAAATTACCATGGTCTCTCACTTGATATAAATCAGATGGCAAAAAAATTCCACCTTGTGCTGTAATAAGCATCTTCTGCTCTTGAACTCTACATAATACAGAGATCAAACACCTTTTCCCACATTCTTGGTAATATCCATGTGCGTGCCAACTCAAAATCACTCACCAAAAATCACACACACACCCTACAGCTCTTGTGTGATGTGATTATTATCCTCACAATGAGAATTTAGCTTTTGTTTTGACATTTGAGCAAAACCATTTAAGATTATTTCCCAGATAGTTTTAATACCTTTCGAGGAACACCCAGGGGAGATAATTTGGATAGTTTGAAGCCTTTGTCGTGGCCCATCTACTCATAAAGACAAGAATCCAGAACGTCATTGTGCGTGTGGATTCATGCAGGTAAAAGAGCATGTCAGGGATGGAACATGCAACAATAGATCAAGATGAGAGAGGTGTAAAGGTGGAAGCTTGAGGGGAAGACAGGGGCTGTTGCTTTGACTATAACACACTTATCTGGCAAACCATCAACAGCAAGAACAAATAGCTCTCGATGTGTGGGCTCGATGTCTTCAAGCTTCTTTCACTGGCACTGCCATTCTTAAGAGGTGCACATTAAAGATGTTCTGGGAGGACAGTCCTACCTAAACCGATAGGGGCCAGTCTTTCGTATATGTTGTGGAGTGTGTCTGCTGTCATGGCAACAGTCTTGGTCCAGCTTAGGGCTCCATTAACCCAAACAGAAGAGGAAAGACACAGGCAAAACTTGACTGCTCAGTTCATTTCACTTGTCAACCACATCACAGTGTCTTCACATGTGTCAACCATGCTCGTATTGAAAAGTAAAAAAATCCCCAGCTTATAATTTGAAGTTGCTGAATGCACAACAGCGGCTCCACACAACTCCTCTAAGGCATCAGATGTTGTTGTCTCTGGCAGATCCCCGGACGTCTGACGTCTGTGTCTTGTGTTTCATCTCTCCACCCAGTCATCCTCTCCAGATCCGGGGGAATGGAGACACACACATTCAGAGGCAGCACAGTGACAAGGGAGGATTCTCCCTCTCTTTGACGATGTCCATGCTAGTATCTACAGGGATGACACATGACTGACACTCTTACTTGACCAAGACACATTTGGCAGACAAGCATGGCACATGACAGTAAAAGGACGGCAGAGGTGCAAAGAACTGAATTTCCTGTCAGGTGTTTGAATCAGTCCAAACTGAGTACTCAAAATTTGACATTACGGTTACGTCAACCATGTAACCTCGTAGCAATATCTGTAGTAAAAACATTGTACTTACAAAGGAACTGCTATGTAGTAACACTTTGTTACGGTTTAGCAAAGATAGTGAAACTTGTAGTCACAGAGATTATTCCCTAATTAGAAAACATCACTATGGCTCATGTGGAGCAATTAATTTCAGTCACATCTTCTCCTTATGGCAACTGACAGACAGTCTGGTCACAATGGTCACTGATTCTGAGCACAGTGCCAGTTGAGGTGGCACAAGCAGCTGGAGTCAGTGTAGTTTTGAATTGTGGTACCATATGGGGTGCTAAAATGAAATGAAATTCAGACACCCATAAAAACGTGTGAAAATCCATGAATCTGTCCCTTACAGTCTGCATCCGTCATTCATGATGAGAATGGAACAACGGGCAACGACCGAGTTTCAGCCATGAGGCTTGAATTTGAGGTTGTTTTGAAAAGACGCGGCCTTAAGGGACAGATGATGGCTACTCTGTACGGTTTTAGAATCGCCCGCACAAGCCGTGATTACGCAGCCTAGAGTTAAAATGGTTTTGTTATTTTAACTTCAATATAATTTAGCTGAGGACGTCACCAGACTTTGACTCAAAACAGGCTTTCAAAACAGGACAGTTTGGAGAGTAGACAGTTTATCCAGAAACTGGGGGAAAAGGAAAAGAATATTCGAAATCCCCTCTTATTGAAAATAATTTGATATATAGCCAGCACCACTACAAGAGTTTCAAAAGAGATCTCCTTCACAGTCTCTCAAACAGGAACATTTTAGATAATGAAGTTCACTGATTGCATCAAATCTTTAGCTCAGTAAAAAAAAAACCTTGTCATAAACATACTCAATTACTCCCCATCGAGACGCTCAACTGGTTAATGGAGTATGAAGAGGTGGATTTCATGGCAAGTGGCTGAAGAGGGATGTGAAAGGCTCCGTTTAAACGGGTCTGCTTCTGTCTGAAGTGGCAATGTCTGTGGTGTGGTGTAGTGCTGCTGTGAGTATTGAGACAGGATGAGAGGCCCCTCTCACCACATCGGCAGACCCTACAAACTCTCCACACCAGACAGGAAGACCCCATGTCAGTCAGCATCAAGTCCCAAGACAGGACCACTCACAGAGGTTCTGAGTGGGCAGGAGAGGTGTTTGGAGAAGCTGGGAAATGGGTTGGATTTTAGGATCTTTTTGACAGAGGTGTGGCAGGAAATGATAATGGAACATGATGTGATTTAAACGTGTGCGTGTGTGTTTTTTGGAAGTTGACTCACGCCTGTTGACTCACGATGTTATGCATACAGTTGTATACTGTGTACAGTATGACTGCTTGCAGAGCTGTATTCCGTACACATAAATATATAGATATTTCACCTGTCTGGTTTTAAATGTCTCTAAATTGACTTTTCCAAAGCAAAGGCATTGTCGCAAAATAATAATCTTTGTACTGGAGATTGTTCAAAATTGTATTTGTACATCAACGTTTTTCTATCTTGTAGTTTTTAAGTCATCGAGACTTTGGTTCACTGAGATTATATCTACAAGTATACTTGACAGGGAAGGTTAGCGTTAGTGTCTCACAGTTCTGAGAAAACATTGTTTAGTCTGAAGGAAGGCAAATGAGTGTACTCTTAAAATGGAGGGTCCTTTCAGAGGAAGTGATTGATTGGAGTTAACCCTGTCAGAGTCAGGGTTATGGATCAGTGCAAAGGGGCCGTAAATCATTTCCAAATGTCCACTAAGTACCACTCTTAGATGGGACTGATATAACAAGCTTTGTTCTTAGTTACTGTTTTTTTTCTGTCTTTGTCTAGTCTCCACTCTCAGCCTCCACAAAACATTTGTATTACTGTGTAGAAGCATACAGTATACTTCAAATCATTTACTGTAACATACTCGTTGAAGACAACAATGCCCTACTTTGCCTATATCAACCTATATTTTACCTTATGGTAACTTGCCCATTTACTGTCTGTCAAACTGCACACTTGATGGTATTACAAACAGTATGTAACTCAACCAGTTTTTACTTGTAATGACACATACAAAAGGGATTGATTTTGACATCAGTGCCTGACATTTTCTGAGGTGATCAAACTATCACTTGATGTGCAACAAATGAATGATACTCAGTCATCTTTGAACCTGAATTTGAATCTGACTGAGGAAAGTGGTGCTGTCATAGACAGCTGCTTAGCAACTCATCATTCAGAACAATGTACACACTTTATAAGTCACCATGACAGGTATTCTCAGAAGACAATTCTCTTTCTCATTATAGGCCAACACTGTGAAACACTTTTTCATCGAACAACTATTAAAAGCAAACAGAATGCTGGTTCATGTGGCTTGTTTTCCAGGCAAATGTTTTGCAATCAACTTGTTTTTGTTCTCCTAAATGTAAGTGCAGTGATTTTCAAAAACAGTCTTCACTTAAATGAACCCTTTGAAATGGGTTTTCCTAAGGTCTGCAAAGGTCAGACCTAACCCCAATTCACCAGGAGAAAAGGTAGTAAACTGAAAATGAACTAACGAGGCAGGTATTTCACCTCCAGTCTGAGGTAAGCATATATGGTTTGTTGAAGCATAATCAACAATCGAAACAGGTTCTCTCCCTGTCCAGCTTTGTTCTTAATTCTTCGATATTTCTCAATGTTATTTGACTCCAGTCACTGCAGCTGTTTGTACAATCATGACTTGGCTTTAATGATGTGCTCTGCATCAACTGTAAGTATGTGGGCTGACAACTGGGAGCAGATAAAGCTAAAGTTAGAATAAAAAGTCTGCGTCGATCAATCTCAGGCTATATCACACCTCTATTCAGTCAATAGAAAGTGAGGACTGACGTTAGGTAGTTTAGGTACTACTGCCTATCCGTAATCACCAAAAGGATAGATCGATTTTAGGGGTTTAAATGAACTGCGAAAAAGCATACTGTCAATGCAATGCATCTTCCTCAAGGCACAACACACAAATGACTGGCAGCGTAAAGACAAAGCAATGTTGTGAGGCCAGAATAGAGAGAGGAGGAGTGAAGGAGGGGCGGGAGGGAGGAGGGAGGGAGGGAGGGAGGAGGGGGAGTTTAAGAGAGATGTGGCATTCTTTTTCGTGTGTTCAGTTGCTAGTCTGGCCTGTTGTCTGTGTCATCACTGGGGTGTGTGTGATTAAATAGGTTGTATGTAGAGTGTGTAGAGTACACACGACAGGCCTCTTATAGACCTGCTGCAATGGAACAAAGACAGCTTTCTATTTACAGACTTTAATATGCCCTAGTTACATGCTCAGACACAGTCTGTTAAAGTGTCCAGATAGCTCACTCAATTCTGGGAGCTAAGTCATTAAATATAATGAGTTTTTTTCCAGTGGTGGAACAACCATTATTATCAGGTATCTACACAATGAAGTGGACACAGGTATGTCTGGCCTTCACTTCACAACTTCTAACTGCATGGACCCAGTCAACATTTTCCAGACTGCTTAACTGCCTTCAGATTTTACTACGGGAAAGCGTTTTGCACAAATAAAGTCCTGGTCATAAATTTGTAGATATTCTTAGTAGTTGATAACCAATTTTTTGGAGGACTGTTTGACCGGAATCTTCTACCTCATCGAATGTAGTATTGTTTATCCTCATATGGAATAAGCCCAAGACTTGAAGGGCCCCTACACTACTGCCAAGTATATCCCTTGGGGTGTCCAGCGATGTCCAGCCAGTGTGTTCTGCTTAGCAGTGTGGAGTCGTAAAACAAAAACCCCAGAGCAAATGTCCAAATCCCCTCTTGCTCCGCCAGTAGTGGTGTGTGCTCTGCGAGCCCTAATGTGTGATTCACACCACCGTCTCACATTCACGGATCAAACAGTATCAGAGACACGGCTGCTCGCTGTTCCACAGGGGTCACATGTGCCCACAGACTTCCTGGACATTCCTCTCAACCCAAGGGGTCTTCTACCCCCCCACTACACCGCTAGACCCCCCCACAACCCCCCAACTAACCCCCCATCATCCCTCATACTCCCCCCCCTAAACCATCTTTCATGGCCTTGTTTGGCCCGTGCCAATCCGGAGACCATACCACACAGCCATGTAACATGGTCGCACACTCAGGAAAGGACAAGAGCTGAAATCCCCCACACATCGAACGCAGCTGTTACAAATGGACACTTCAGACGTGTGTAACGCAATAGCTGAAAATGACCTCATTCGGTCTCACTCGGTTACAGGCATAGTTGACACTACTCCTTCCAGAAGAACTGACTACATATGTGATTGCCAACCAATGCCCCAAAGTCCTGAAATAAACCAGCTGACATGGGAGAAGCACAAATCCTGCCTTTCTCTAATTAGTTGTGTTCAGCTATGCACATTTAGCATGGCAGAAACATTACAAACAAGAGACAATGAAACAGTGCAATAAGGGTAAGCTGGTATTTAAAATAGGAAACAGAGAGACAAAAATACACAGAGTGATAAAAGAGAAGGAACATTTAGGTTTCTTAGTAACAGTTTTAGTTTCTGGAAACACTTTCTTTAGTTTTATGCATTGGACATGTCCAATGATGTCCACTTAGAGAGGGAGATAAAGCACATTATATTTTAATAGTAAGGGATAACACTGTCCACAGCTTATTATTTGAACACAATTCATTTACAAAAATATGTTGTAGGGAATATATTTTAGGCCAGTAAATACACAGAGGTGAAAGAGAGAAGAAGAGAGAGAGAAGAGAGAGAGCGAGAGCGAGAGCGAGAGAGAGAGAGAGCGAGAGAAAGAGAGAGAGAGAGCTAGAGAGAGAGAGAGAGAGAGAGAGAGAGAGAGAGAGAGAGAGAGAGAGAGAGAGAGAGAGAGAGAGAAAGAGAGAGAGAGAGCTAGAGAGAGAGAGAGAGAGAGAGAGAGAGAGAGAGAGAGAGAGAGAGAGAGAGAGAGAGAAAGAGAGAGAGCTAGAGAGAGAGAGAGAGAAAGAGAGAGAGAGAGAGAGAGAGAGAGAGAGAGAGAGAGAGAGAGAGAGAGAGAGAGAGAGAGAGAGAGAGAGAGAGAGAGAGAGAGAGGGCAGAGCTAGGGAGCTCTTCTGGCATACTGCTGACTATAAAACTAGAATATTCTCAGTGTTCAGGTGAAAGAGAGAAAGAACATTTGATTTTAATAGTTGGAAATAACACTGTCCACGGTTTATTATTTGAACACAATTAATTGACAAAAAATGAAGTAGGGAAAATATTTTTGGCCAGTAAAAAGACAGAGATATGTTTCCATACCAAATGGAGGGTGAACATAGTCGCAAAAAGATTTGGAGAGAGAGGGAAAGAGAGGGAGAGAGAGAGAGACACTATTCATTAACAACGTTATATCTGGTGGGAGTGGAAACAGGCACACAGTTTGAGAGAACTTGTGGGACAAAAAACAACTAAAAAACATGTTTCTCTTCATATTTCCCAGGATCAACAGCATTAGTAATACCTCCACATACTTTATATGATGCTGCACTGCCATCTTGTGGCTTTAAGTGGATGCCCAAAACAATCTTCAAAACTGGAAGTTTAGATGTTCTGGAGTTTCGTAAAATGTCAAATATGCTCTATATAGTGTCAAGTACACATTTACAGAATTGGGAGAGTTGATGGGATTTTTCAGGAAGTGAGATTATTTAAGTGATATTGGCCGTCTCATAAATGTTGGGAGTAGATTGATATGACTTTCCTACACTCTGAATCCATTATTCGTATTCTACATCAGTAATCTACATTTTCAAACGTGGTCATATCTGATCAAGGCCATAGCCATGGAGTCAACATTCGGGGGGACAAATGAAAATGTTTATGATAATTTCGGACATCGTGCGTGGTTGCCTGTCGTAGCGTAGCACATTTATATTTTTATATCAATATATTGGGGGGGACATTTTGACCAAATTTGAATATTGGGGGGGATGTGTCCCCCCCCCCCAAGGGAGAAAGAAAATCCTCCCTCCCTGCCTCCCAGGTGTAATTACCTGTCAATCCAATAGAGGGCAGTGTTAATCTAATTCTGGGGTCAAAAAGCTAATCAAAAAGAAATGTATCTATGCCATGTTCTTCAATATCTGGCTTCATCAAAATCAATCCAGTCCTCAACTCGGGCACAGAAAAGGTTGTATTGGATGTGAAACAGAATACTAAATGATCTAGTCTGGACGATTCCTTAGAGTAGAACATGTATCATGGCTAAAATCATCATTAGTGAGTAATGACTTTTATGAGTGTGATGCTATGCATTCCAACCCAGCTATTAGCGATGTTTGGCATCGCCAAGGAAAACCCACCTGACTTCTTTGTAGTAGGCAGGAGAATGAATGTCTGGACATTGAGCACTGCTTGACTTTACTGGAAAACCGTTTATGGGATGTTTTTTGTTGTGACATAAACTTCTTCCATATCATTAGGTTACGGTAGATACCAGGGTAATAGGTATTTTTTCATCCCGCCTGGCACAGAATCAAAGTAAGTCTTCTGGGATAATTGTATCTGGATTCATTTAATGTACAAAGCGAACACTGTGCAACAAACCTTGGAGAAGTGGCCAGTATATAAACAGCTGACCTCATCGAAGTGACTGCGCCGTCATTACTTGGGCCTTGTATGTCTTTCTATGTGACATAATTAGTCCAAAACTATAATTTTGTTCTTCGGCAAAACAATTGAAAATGACCTCATTCTCTGATTTGACCTAAACATTGCATGAGTCATGTGTTGATCTGACAGCTCAAGTTGTGGGTCCAACACTTTGTTTTAGCAGGGAAAGAGCTAAAACGTTTTGTGTTTACGTGTTGCTGAGTTGAGCTGAACTCAACTCATGTTGTGGAAATGCAACCTGCACCAGTAAGTGGATCCACATGGACCCACAAGCCAGCGAACACAGGGGTCCAGCCTGACCCCCTGCCACTCAGTATTAGTCTGCTCTGTGGTGGAGCCACAGGAGATGTGGTAATCATGCACACATGAAACCATGCCACATTAAACTGCCTTCATTCCCAACACTGTGGAGAAATCTTGTAAGATCAGACTTTGAGGTCATTCTAGTCCTGGTGTTTTTGTCTTTATTGTCATAAATGGTAGTAAAGATTATGAATAGAGTTTTTCTCAGTTGTTAACACACAAAAAGTGCAAATTCGGCAAAATTTGCACAACCTTCACTATTTGTACCAATCGCTCGACCCAATTTGGAACTACTTCACACTCTCTTATCTGCATTAGACTCTGACTTTCCTTCCTTCTTTCATTGGACCGTATTCTTCCCAGGAATGCCATGCGGATGAAACAGGTGTACAGGGTCCCATTAAACCGGAACACAGACCGCATTACGTAAGGAGTGTGGATGAGGCCCTTTGGCCAGACAGGAACCGGAGGCATGATGCCTAATTCATTTTTGTGAAGGGGGGGGGGGTCAATTTTGCACTTCAGTGTGCTGTAAATGCTTGGTAGTGTGCAGACAAATTCTTAGTTGTGTACTCAATGAATGGTATGTGTGTGTCATTTGAAAATATGGCTGTGTACCAAATGAAAACACAAGTTCCATTTTGTGAACAGTTACAGTAAGAGATTTGATGGCAAAGAGTCATCTTGCAAAGGGAGTGTCAGGTTTAGCATTTTGTGTGTGAGGTTTTCTGTTTTGTGGGTGCAGTTTTGAGAAAACCGTTATTGTTTTGAGAAACGTGTGTTAACAATTGTGAAAAAATGTAAAAGCAGATTTTTTTTTATTATCATTTCTTATTTTACAGTGTTAGTAATGGTAGCAATGTTTACATTGTTGGTACATTTAGTGACGAACTCAAGAACCATTCAATTTTCCACAGGCTAAATACTGTACATATAAGGTAAATATTATTCTTAACATCTTTGGATAATACATGGCAAAACAAGCACCTTTTTTTGTTCAATATAAATGCCCATTTAATATTCAACACACAGTATACACTTCAAGTATGAATATTAACAAATACACATAAGTTACAAATCATAACTGTTATTTTAAAAAATAAATCGAAAACAGGCGTACTTTTTTCTATGTAGCACATAGTGCATCAAGTAAAATTTCTGATACAGACCTCATAGTACAATTGCCTATCAAACAAGAATGATAGCCAAACGTTTTCTAGCTGCTCATTTATTTATTTTTAAGGGGTTTTCATTCATTTCTTAAATTAAAAGTACCGGTAGCTGCATTGTCTGATATATATATATAAAAAAAATCTAATCTGCATCTAAGAAACTTTGGTTAAAGCTTAACATCAGAGTGATAGAATGTCAGGGTTGCCAGGTCTGCTGTTATAGTTAGTGGTCATAATAAGGTCCATTTAGAAATAAAACTCCTTCAGGGTGGCCTTTTGGGCAGCATGCAAGGTTCATTTACAGTATACTTAGCTTGCATGTCAAACCTCTTCGGGTAAACAAAGTCTCAAGGCTGCTGCCCCCAGGTTCAGAGCCTATGCCAGTATCTAGGTTGAATACATCGTCATATATTGATCCTAGGCCAGTGTTTTCCTTCTAAAGATCAGAGGTAATTCCAGTCATTCAAAAGCACCATTCCAAGATCCTCATACAGATTAGTGGTTACACATGCTATAAACACGTACCTTTCACAGCAACAAATAGTCAAACAGTGGCTTCTCCATTGGTAGTAGTCGTCGTCGCTTAACATTGAACATATCTACATATCATTATGGAATAAATACGGTAATTAACAAATATTTTACAATATTCTGAAATCACAGGATTATGGGTGCTTCGAGAGATATACAGGGACCTCACCAATCTAGAGGAGGGTTGAGATTCCACCTGAGACCAGACTACAGTTTAACAGACATAAGAAAATGAGTTGACCTTGTTACTTAAAAAAAAAAAAAAAATCACGGATGGGTGGCAACAACTGTGATTTAAAAAACAAACAATATAACACGATTGCTTGCCCTCGGGCAGATCAGAACCACTATTGGTGTAGAATGGGGCTTCTCTTGACATGCTGCTGAGAGATCAGTGTAGCAGCATGATGTCAGTCAGTAGTCATTGGGGTGTAAAGAGTTTTCAGTAGTGTTAGGAAACAGAGGGCTCAGGGATGTTGACTTCTACGTTGACCTTTAAGATAAGGCAGGTCGGGAAGGACATACGTAGGAACATGCACACGGACAGCACATACACGCTAACAAAGTCTGCTAACTATCTCTTTCCCTAATATCTCGAGTTTAGAACCCATGTCTGGCACAATCATGTGATCTGCAGCTTATTCAAGAGGAGTCTCAACCCCGACTAAACTAGTTAAATGTTCTCAATCACTGAGACATATCTCATTCAGGTTTAGAACAGGCTTGCCTGTATGTAATGCAATGGTGTTTGTCATTTCACAGATAACTATTATAGAACTTTGCTTGAACAGTGTCTGTCTCCAAGGCATTGAACAGTTTAATGTGCAGTTGATTTCCTAGTCTAATACCATTAATATTGTGTCCCTTTGTGTAAAACTGAACTTGGCTAAAATACTTGACAGGATCTGAAACAGTCTGTTTTTCATAATCCTGATGCATGGATGTGTTTGGTAACCATTACAAACATCATCGAGGATGGACAAAATGGAGTTGGCTCGTCTTCAGAGATAGCAGGTCTGCCCACAGCGCACGGCATCTTCTAGCTGTTCCTTTGTTATAGCTGCCAAGAGTACAAGGACAGCTGTGATAGGACGATGAGAGGGCTACAGTACATTCACAGATGAAGGACACGGGATGCTTGAGAAGTACTGCTGTGTGGACTCGATGTTGTTGTTAGTACTGTGGCCTTGATGTTGGTGTTCGGCCCTCACAGGACACGGACCAGAAGTCCATTGTGAGAATGGGGAATGCACTTCCCACAGAATCCACCACAGCGTCCGTAGATTCTAGCACCATCCTAAACACACACATGGATGCACGCACACACACACATACAGACACGCGCAG
Organism: Osmerus eperlanus; assembly: GCF_963692335.1. Classification (NCBI taxonomy): domain Eukaryota; kingdom Metazoa; phylum Chordata; class Actinopteri; order Osmeriformes; family Osmeridae; genus Osmerus; species Osmerus eperlanus. The sequence goes on from NC_085022.1 coordinate 6,259,053, forward strand.
AAAAAAGAGAGGGGAATGGAGTGGGTCAGAACATTCCATAGATAGCATGGTGTTTGCGTGAACACAAATTTCTCCTCTGTGAATCTGATGTAAATATGACAAATGCCAATTATTTTATCCTTTCTTTTTGTGTTGGGCTTGCTGCAACAGAATTAATCAACATATGCATAAAGGAGAATTTGATATCCCATAAAAGATGTATATAGTTCATTAAGTGTTTTCAAGAATTCACAAATTTCACTGAATATATAAGCCAAGCAGAGTGGTGAGGATCACTGCCAACCTCACCTCTGATCTGTGGACTTTGACTGATACATAGTTGCCTTGGGACGTCCATTTAGTCGACTCGGCCACCTTCAGACCCGTTCCTATGAGGTTGATACTGAACTGGCCCTGTCGATGCACCACAGACCATTACACTTGACCGACCGAGACACTCAGTGTCAATCACAGACAGCAAATGGACTCTTAAAATCACTACAGGGGAACAGGTTTTTCTAAAGGTTTTATGTCGAGGTCGTGTCAGAGTTATGAATTGGGGTTTCTACAGTGTGTGACTTACCTGAGGACACTTGGCTGCACTGTAGCAGTCTCCTGCCGTCGCAAAGGGCACAGGCCGCCCCAGCAGAGTCTGGGAGAACTGAAGGTCTGTGACTGGGACACCAACATATACGTTTTACTTTCCATTCATTCAGCAGACACTTTTATCCAAAGTGACAGTTGGTCCAAATAGTGCATGTAGAAAGTACATCTGAAGATGGAGGATCGGCATTGCCTAGTTCTAATAGTTGTTTGGTGGTCAAAGTCCAGAGACAGTCTGTCTTTACAAGTCACATTGTAAGGTAACCACATAGACACAGGCAGCACACAGGCAGTATACACATAGCACACAGGCATAGTTTCTCGTATTAGACAATGAATAAAACACAAACGTCTATATTCTGTAAAAAAACTGGAAGTTCCCCAATCCTTAAATTGAGACGCTAGCTCCTCTGTGGTGTTTCTCCTAATTTGTCACGCATTACAGCGACTAGCCACGCTCCACGTTCTGTCACTCCTCCATCTCTTCTTCCCTCCCTCCCATCTTCCTTCCATCCTACATGGCGGCAAAGTTCATGAGAAATGCAACACACGCAATAGCCCGCCACTCCATAATCTTCCCTTCATCTTGAACTCATTATTCCCTCTCCTTTTTTCTCTTTCTTGTCAAGCCGCCCCAAATCCAAATGAGTACCATGCAGAGGCTGGGCCCTGTATAATGGGAACATATGCTGTCAGAACCAGCACCAGAACCAGACCAGGATGAAGACCAGAACCGGGACTAGGACCAGGACTAGGACCAGGCTAGAGGCAGGACCAAGCCCAGAACTACAACCAGGACGGGAATCATGACTACGACCAGAACCAGAACCACCCAGACCAGAACCAGGACCAGGCAGAGGATGGGATGAGAGGACAGCATGGGTCCAGTGGGGGGCAGGGAAAGGCTCTCTCCAACCCCACAGACAGTTACCACTAATCCTCCAGGCCACATGTGCTCGCTAATAGGAGACATGCTCAACAGGAGAGGGGCTGATTCTTGTAATGAGCAACGGAATATGGCCTGGAGATGTCTATATGTGTGGGAGGGTGTGTGTATAGAAAAAGGGATAGGCAATGTCTTCATCTCGTTATAACTGAGAGTGAGTGTGTAAGTGTGCATACACTTGGGTCTGCCTGTGTGTGGCCTAGTTTAATTCTATAACCCATGATGTGACCCTGGCCTTGTAAATGGTCTTAATATTGATTTTAAGGGAGTGTGGCGAAAGACTGTGAAAATTGAATTCCGACTGCAACAGCGTCTGTTTGACCGAACCATAAGCTATCGTTGCATGCCAAAGGAGGGGCGAGGGTTGAGAGGAGAGGGGGACGGGCAAGAGGAGGGGGGCGAGGGGCGGAGGTGAGGGGCGAGGGACGAGGGGGGTAAAACAACAATGATGTGTGGTCTCGTGGGCAAAGGAATCATTGGCCGGCGGCACAGTCGTTACTCACTCGTGATCCTCAGAGTAGAGATGTCCAGACGGACTTTGTGGAAGAGGGTGTATCCTGCTGCAGAGTAGTCGTTCCTACAGTGGCAGTCCGGCCTCCTACTACCATTGAACGGGCATTCGAAAGGATTCAGCAACCTGAAAGAAAAAAGGATTGTTACACACAAAATAGTGTATTACTTGTAATAACTAGTATTTAAGGAATGACTACAACACATTTTGCGGGTAAACAGATTTGAGGGCTTTATATTCTGTATACCCCAAAAGTTCACAGCCTTATCAAAAACAGTTACTAGTACTGGCACACTGACAAAGAGTACAGTCACGCTTTTGTAAAGCGTTGTTGAAATGGTGCTTAGAGAAAGTGCAGCAGGAAATCAAGAATAAGCAGTGCGACAGTATTTTGGTGGTTCGTGTCCCCTAAAGACAGCCACCTGTGACCGTAGACTTCTGAGTAGTTGTCTGTCTGACCGCTGCGCAGGGTCACGTACTCCTTAGGGAAATCAGTCTGCATCTCAGCACAGTAAATCTAGGAGCAAAGAACACATAATAAGGTCTGACCATGACACCAACGCAAAGTGATGAGGTGTATGCACAGGGTTCAGACACAGAATACACACCTGCAGGATCCTGGACCTGACTTTGAGATAGTACTCTCCATCCATCCTGACCCCCAGTTTCACCTGCACATCATGGCACGACGCGAACAACTGGCCTGGGGGTAGAGGAGAGGACGAAGTTAGTGCTCGGGACTACAGCAGAACTGTGTAAGGAACTGCCAGACTTTAAATCAAGTGAATGGGAAGTCTTTACATTAAACTAACCAGGCGCTTTTTAAAACCCTTTAATGGCGCTGCACGACTGACCATGGCGGATTTCACGCTGTGCTGAGACAGAGTTCATGAAAGCATAACTGCAGAGTGTAGTCATGGAAGTGTTGACGCAGCCATAAACAAAAACATCCATGGTTAAAAAAGGCACGCAAAAAAACAAGGAAATCTCTCTTTATACTATCTCTCGTTAGTTTCCAAAGTGCTAGGAGGCCATATAGTTCTGTTTAGCTGATCAGCATTCATTCTTGACCGCTGAACTGGCTGTCAAGCGAGCATATCCATTTCATTTCACCAGTGCCTGACTTGGCAGGAGCATAACTGCGGCATGACACCCTAGAACAATTCTGGGCCTGTGTCTAAACATCTAAAATGTGGGGAATGAACTTGCAAGCCTTGGCACTGAGCCGGTTTAGCTCGCAGGGTCAGAAGTAAGGCTGCCTTGGCCCGGGGCACAGTCTGACAGGCCTTGTCAGTATGCCTGCAGGGATACTTACTCAGTTTATTGTTTCAAAAACCCCAAAATCTCTTAGTGAGGTGTTCCAAAAAGGTTAACGGTCTTCCTGATGTGTTCAAATAAAGCAATAAGTGGGCCCATGGTAAACACAATCAGATATGGAGCTGGCAGTTGTATACGCCAGATGATTTAATACTATTACTGTGCAAATTCCTTTCTGGCATCGAGCGCAACATGGATCAGACTAAATTGGCAAGGAACTTAAAACCTAAGCTGTGTGCTTTAAAGCACCCCAGTTATGAGTCTGCCTTCTGCAACTCATTGCAGAGTTCCAGAGGGAATAGAGCCGATTGAGAGGAATGGAAGGCGTTTGCGAGGGAGGGGCTGTGACGGCTGGGTGGGACTCACACTCTCGTTCTCGGCAGGAGGCCTGTGTCTCGGGCCTCTCAGCTGGACGGCAGTGTTTGGACGGTTGGCCTTTGGAGGTCAGACACTCCACCCTGCGCTCCATCGCCCCCGCACCACACGTCTGGGAACACTGGTACACACGCAAGGATACCGCTAGTAGCTGGAACATCTGCTGTATATTATAACACACATCCTGCATACACACGCACGCAAGGAGGGATGGACACACACAAACACATACAATCAAGCATACACAATCATACACACACACACATACACACCTTGCTCCACTGTCCAACCTTCCAGTAGGCGTCGTGTGGGCAGTCCCGGAGGAGACACTGTCTGGTGCCTGGGGGGTGGGGCTCGGGGCAGTGAGCGCTGGCCAAGGGCTGATTATCATAGGAGGGGATCCCAGCGTGGGGGGAGAGCGTCGCGGAGCAGGACACCATGCGCTGCTGGTAGCCCACACCACAGCTAGCAGAGCACTGTCACACACACAGCCCATCCACAAACACCCATTTACTCATTTGCTGTTGTGTCTTGATCGGACGATCAAGTCTCATTTTCAATTCATCCTATCCGTAGTTGAAATGTGCGCCCTCTGGTCCTCCTCTCCCTGTCTTACCTGGGACCACTCCCCCGTCCTCCAAATGTATTGACACGGGTCTGTGCTGCAGGCCTGGAGCAGGGTGGGCTGAGAAGAAGCCACACACAGGCTGTTCTGGACCTGGCTCCCCAACGCCCCCGAACACACCACCTCCCTGCTCCTCACGCCATCGCCACAGGTGGCGTTGCACTGCAGGGATAGGAGGATGAAAAGGATCAAGTGTTTATATATATCATCATCATGCCACAATGAAATGCTACGGTTCAAGTGGTGTTGCATGTCGAGAAGGGTAAGGCCTCGAGGTGGCCAGAGGGGGCAGTGTTGTACAGCAGCTAGCACACATGCCCCAAGGGAGTGCTCCCAGGTTAGCCATGAGGCTTTGATGTTCCAGATTGCTGCATCTTAATCTTCCTAAAACAAACTTTGCACCCACAAAGACATGTATACAAACTATTTCAGAGCATAAACCAGCAAAGTAAAATGTCCTATTGGCTCTCAAGGTATATATACATACCTGAGGTCAAAAGTGAAGACAGGTATAACAGTGGTCAAACAAAGTCATACCAAATACTCGATAAACAAACTTTGACCAGTTCATAAAACACTGTCTGTGGAATGCTGAGAAGATATCTAGGCCAAACCGAGAGTGAGACCAAGAGAAAGAAAGAATAGCGAGAGAGAGAAAAAAGAAGAAGCCAGCTGTCAGCAGAATGCATATTGTAGCAACACAGCCAGGTTCTAAGTGTGTGTGTGTGTGTGTGACAGTGTGTGCATGTACAAGCATTCCTACACTGGGGGGAGGAAGCACCAAGACCTTACATGGTGTTCATCTTCTGTGTCCTCAACTTCAGACCAAGACGACTTCATGAAAGAAATAATTGTCTTTGAAAAAAGTCCAACACCTCTCTGTGCCCACACAGTCTCTCTCAGTACCGCCCAGTACCTCTCTGCGAGACAAAAGGGACGATATGGATCAGTGCTTTGAGGCTGGGATGAGATCTATCACAGACTGATGGCTATCACCAAGGCCCTTGTGTCTAGCCTAGAGGGGCCTCCTCAGGAAACCACACAGCTGTCCTTCCTTCCCTCTCTCTCTCTCTCTCTCTCTCTCTCTCTCTCTCTCTCTCTCTCTCTCTCTCTCTCTCTCTCTCTCTCTCTCTCTCTCTCTCTCTCTCTCTCTCTCTCTCTCTCTCCTGCTCTGTCTCTCTTGCCAACAACAACGCTAGGTGATTTACTGTCTGCCCTGCACACAAACACCATGACCACTATTGATTAAACACATATGCTGGTCTAACCAAGTTCTGCCCACTAATGAGTGTATGAAACTGTTAGCCAAGATATGAAATGTAGTATTTTATTATTTCGTAAGAAGAGAGGGGGTTTGGTGGAATAGCGTGTGTTGAAATTGATTAAATGCCAGTATTGTGGGCTGCTTCACTTTGTCAAAATGTCCTCACCTCTTGGTTAGTCTGCAATTGTGTGTGTTGAGTGAAGTTTATATTTGCTTTTGGCTTAAGCACAAAACTGAAAAAAAGGTTCTCTAGAAAACATCCTGGAAAGAGAGAGAGAGCGAGAGATATATATAGAGAGAGAGAAAGGGTGAGAGAGTGAAAATATGAGAGAAAGAGAAAAGTCAGGGTAATAGAGAGAGAGCGAGTGAGAGAGGGAGAAAGTAAGGGAGAGATCCTGAGAGAGAGAGAGAGAGAGAGAGAGAGAGAGAGAGAGAGAGAGAGAGAGAGAGAGAGAGAGAGAGAGAGAGAGAGAGAGAAAGTCAGGGCAAGAGGGAGGGGAAGAAAAAAAGAGAGACAGCGAGGAAAGAAAAACATACAGTAGAGAGAGAATACGTACATCTTGCCACTCGCCAGCCACCCAGGTGTAAGAGACGCAGTGAGCCAACTGGCACGTCTGGGTGCTGGCCGGACGAGAGAAAGGGTCACACAGCTCCTCACTGACCCGGCCTGCACGCTTCAGCCTGCAATACACATCTCTGTTCTGGGTGCCCACTCCACAGGTGACAGAGCACTACACACACACACACACACACACACACACATCAGAATAATTTGCATACTCGAGCGGTATAGCTACATCTGGATTTTTTCCCTCCCTCTCACCCTAACCCTTCCAAATGTGTTTAAAGGTCACTTCTTCACTTATCTGTAAATTAAGTGAACATCATAAACTATGCATTGAATTAGGTTTTCAATTCATATGTTTGGATGGAGAACAAAGTCCATTTTGGAAATCTGAACTTGGATAATCAAGAGAAGAAGAGCTCCTATTTCTAATAGACCGAATTGTTCTAAAGAAATGTATTGTCTTGTGCTGTTCCAATGACAGGTTTGGCTTCAGAAACCTGATTCTAATCTTTTTCCTTGAGACTTCTTCTTTCTATCTATAGTATTCAGGCTGTTCAATGTTCAGCTCCCTAATCTGCTGTGCTTCCCCCGACCCCCAGTGACCAGGCCAGTGATAAGGCAGATACCAGCCTTATAAAACCAGTTAATAGAGAGGTGGGAGGCAGACCCATGCTGGTGTGGACCTATCAGTGGGGATAGTAGCCACCACACCACTCTCCTCACTACCCCCTCAACACCCTCTCCTCACCCACCTTTCCTCCTCACCCACCCTCCCTCCTTACCCCACTCCTCATTCCCTCCTCACCCACCCCACCCTCTCCTCTCCTCACCCCCCCCCCCCCCCCCTCCTCAACCTCCCTACCCCCAGTCCGAGGAAGTCGAGAGTGAATGAGTGGCTTCTGAAAAGCCCAAACGGTTGGTGCTGAGGTTTCCAAAGTTGTCACAGGCATGCATGTTAAGATATAAAACATGGCTTTATGCTCTAGTTGTGGATTTCATGGTTTCTGGTGGTATGTGGAGGGAGATGATTGCTTCCAGACACCAACAGGAGAGAGTGAGAGGCGGAATGAGGCCCTTGGGGTCTGGGAAGTGGCAGCGGTCTCATAGAGAAAGACAGAGATAGGCTCACTCTGAACCTAATGGGGTTTCACGACTTTCCAGCAGGACTGTGGATACGTGAGTGTGCATTAAGGACCTGAGTAGTTGTCGACTGTATATGCTCTGAATTAATGAATGACCTATTTATTCGTCTTACTAAAACATTACAGTTTCAGTAGATGACTTGATTATCCAAGTTATTATTTGACCACCTTGGTCCAAGCAACTTGGTTGTTTGAGTTACTTTGCTGAATGTACTCTGTTCATGCTCTCTTGACAGCTTGCTTATTCCGTGTTCCTGGAAAGACGTTAGCTGTTCCATGGAGCCTGTCAGAGCAAGACAAACCTCCCCTTCACCTCCTCCCTCCCTCCCTTCACCTCCTCCCTCTCTCTAGCCTTGTGTTAAATTTGGATTCATGGCTTGCCCTGTCCTGGCCTCCCTGGATGTGCCTGCTCCAGCGTGACTCTGGGCCATAAGTGTGTCACACTCCTGTTCGCGGGTGGCAGATTCCAGTACTGTGTGGCTTCACCAGAACTTTGACCCCCCACCCCCCCCCCCACCCCAGTGGTTCTCCTTTGCCTGGCCTTTGCTCTCTGCAACCTTGACAGTGTCCGATTGCTCCAGGCTGCTGTCACTGTGAGTAACATGCTCTTACCTAGGAAGACTAAGCTGGCTGTGTGACTTGCAATGGAGTCAAATCTTTGGCACAGGAGTACCAGTAAGTAACTTACTTTTTAAGACATTTTGTAAGTGCAGTTTTACAATGCACAAAATTGAACTTTGTGCATGTTTTGTTGGTTCGGAAAATGCACAGAAAAATGTAGATAGTCCTATGCTGAGAACTGCATAACTGTTCTGAGTGTACTGTACTGAGCACAGAGCGAGAACCCAGTACAAGCTTTCTGAGCTACATTTTCCCATAATATTTTCTCTCACAAGTATACAAGCCAAGTGAATTGCATAAACAGCTATGCAAATCCTGACATGGGTGTTTATATTATGTCCAAACTGGTCATGCTGGTCTTTCACATGTGTAAACTGATTGGTGATTGGACAGGTGTTCATTGTATAAACTCATTGGTGATTGGACAGGTGTAGAGCGTGTGCGTATGAGGCGGGACTGCTGGGAAACTCATCTGTTTGTGCTGATGTCCCAGCTGCTAGCACAGAGGGGCCCAGGGGTATTTTGAGAGTGAATGGGGACAGCGAGGACACATACCTCGCTCCACCTGTTGGCCTTCCAGCTGGGGCATCTCCGGGCCCGGCAGGCTTTCTGTGTCCGGGGGCGCGACAGATGACCGCAGTGCTCGTCCTCTATTTGGGTTTGGTTCTGGTAGAGACAGGCTATCTCCCGCTGCTTGGTTCCCTGGCCACAGCTCACAGAACACTGGAGAAGAAAGATATGGCACAAGATGGCAGCATGAATACAATGCTTCCGTCTGACAACACAGTATCAAACAGTATTCTCTAAATGGAAATGTTACATTCCTGTGAAGGAAAATAATAGCCTGACACAAATGAAAGTAAAATACAATTTATAGTGGTGAGCCACTGTTAGTATTTATTTGTAAATGTTTAAGCAACTAGTGCTCATTGTTTAGTTTGGTTGTTGGGGGGTCCACATTTGAAAGTAGCAGGACAGATAAACTTGAGCAGAAACAACATCAAAAGCAGCCAAACTACAGTCCATATTCTAACCATCATAATTTACAATACCTAATGTAGATTAAAAAAAATCTGTCCTCACTCCACACTCCTTGTGATATACAAAGCAGTTGTGGCTGCATCTAATGGCCAAGTGATTGAGCTATAACCCAATTTGGTTTTACATAAAATTGATTTCCGCCAAAAATCTCACTGCCAGCCCATGGCTGAACACAGTCCACCCTCTTTAACCCTTGTGTTATCTTCGGGTCATTCTGACCCATCAGTCATTGTGACCCACCGTCGTATTGCGACATCTTTACCGCATACAAAAACAAAGTGAAGCATTTTCTTTTAACCGTTGGGCTGTCTCAGACCCCCCACATTGCAAATGTTAAAAGAAAATTATTTTTATTTGTTTTTGTATTGGGTAAAATTGGGTAAACACAACGATGGTTCATTATGAACCTTTGGGTCATGTGACCCGAAGGCAGCACGAGGGTTAACCTCTTTAACCTGTAAACAAAGGACTTACTGCTCAACCCCTGTGCATGGCACACAGCAGACAAAGACAAGACTCCCAAGCCAAAACCTAGATGCATGCGCAAGGCTAGACAATCATCTGGTTTCAATCAGTCTACAATGCTTCAGGAAATCTTGAAGGAAAGAAGAAGAAAAAATGAGAGAATGAAAACCAAGGACCCTGATTAGAGCTTTCAAAAAGTCCCTTTCCTGCGATGGTAAATATAAATATTCTAGACTTTTCTATCTTCATGAGTCCAGACAGCAATTAGAGGTCCCTCTATTTCTGCCCCGCGAAAGAGCCCCTCTAACACAAAGCCACTCTAAAATGGGGTGCAGGAATATGGTACACAAGACGTGGAAAACTCTGTTTTGTGTTAGCATATTTTCCAGTCCAGATAATAAATATAATATTGCATTGTCCATTAATTATGATCTCAGAATGTTGCATAAGACCAGAACGCAAGCATTTTGGCTCTCCTCGTGGCCATCAACCTGCATCCTGATGGATTATGTTGTAACACATCTCTTTAAGGGAGATTTTCACAACTCTTTTGAAAATCTGACAACATGCCCTTATTATTATGCATCTCTGAACAACAACCAGAACGTTTTTCTGCTGTTAAAGGGGGAACAGTCTAGAACATTCGAACTCATGGACAAGTTTGAGCAGCTCTTGGTATGTGCACTCCACTGGAGTACCCATTTGAACCCATTTGAACAGATCCTGTCTTTTCTTTACTGTGGTGCGGGCAGTAGTTGACACTCTACACACATACATCACACATTGTAATTACAGAGGTATTTTAAACACAGAGCAAGGCTCAGCTGACTGGAAAGATCAAAGCCGGCCCATAGAGAGTGGCTGATCTTAAACATGGCAGATTCAGAAACCCGCTGCAAACACACTCCCAAAATGATAAGACTATCCCTTCCACTTAAGACAGAAACAGGCAAACATTCTGTGAGGATGGGGGTGGAAAGGGGGGGAGGAGGGGTGGCAGCCCCTCCTCAGTACTGTTGTCGGAAGACGAAGAAAAAAATGAAAAGGAAAAAAGAGAAGGAGGAAGAAAGGAAATCACAGCCATACGGGCTGTGCTCGTCGTCTGAACTGTATCTGCTGTTTAACGGCAGGGAAAAGACGTTATATGACTGTGTGTTCCTCCCTCTGCCCAGACAGCCTCATCTGTCAGCCATTAGTTAATCAGGGCTGGTAAAACCGAGCGTAGAAAGCTGGCACAGCCCGTGGGACCAGAGGACAGCTTCACCTCTGAGAGCAAGAGGGGGAAGACCCAGGGACCTCTAGTCCACCACTCTCCTAACCAGACACACACCGCTCTCTCAGGTAAGGCAACTAACAAGTCTGTATGCTTTAAGATTAGGGAAATATTTGTGAAAAAGTGGGACGTAATTTTAAATACATTTTTGATACTGAGTGTTAAAAGGTGGTTGGTACTGGTTGAAGTGAAACATGTAGCATGTATGGCTAGTTAGAGTCCCGTACATTGGCTTTGTGCAAATAGTTAGCTATTGTTCGCTTTATGGTTGCCACAACTGCCTTAAGATAAGTTTATAGGTTATACTATAGGTAAACCCAGAATAGTAAATAGAAAGACATGTAACATATTGTAATGGAAAAAAGTTCATTGCATTTGTACGAAGGCAAACAATTCTTGAGAAAAGAGGCATGACTAGATCACATGAAAAAGGATATTCTCTTGGGACAGATTGCCCCCCCCAAAATTGTAACAGCAATTCACTTCACATGATTGTCTAGGTAAATGCAGTACAAGCCGATGACATTCATGTGGAAATAACATGGATTAACATATGGTGAAATAAGACCAATGGCTTTAACTTGCCACATTACTGATTACCCCCAAACCACATGCCTGTGATTCTGTTTAACAATGGCTGTCAACCAGAAAAAAAAGTTATATTGCTGATAAGCAATGGGCTTTAATTGGCAGATTATTGTATTTGTTCACAGCTTTAGTAAGTATCATGGTTCCACTTCACACAGCCTCCATGCAGAGAGTTTCATGGCTCTGGTTCACAGTTCGCTAATTTGAGATCCAAACTAAATCCTGCATATTCATGTTTATTTTGTGTGGTTTTCAATTTCTTAATACGTAAAACAGCTTGTGAATTACAGTATTAAACACGTTTTGATGATAATATAAATGTTGTGTGGCATTAAAAAATCACTAAATATATGTTATACTTTTCTATTTCCTATTTTTCTTTCTATCAAAAAAAAAGGAAAAAAAAAACGTTAAATGGTTTTTAAATTTGATTTGAGATTTTTTTGTCATATTTTTTCTCTGTGTGCATAAAAATACGTCTTTGTCTTGGATTGGCAGGTTACGCTCTCATGGTGACCCCACCCTCTCCATCACTGTGGACAGGTAAGCCAATAGCACACATGGAACCATTTAGAGAAGCATTTAAGAGAGACCAGACTAGTTCCTGTGGAGAAATATCTGTTATATCAGCCAACATGACTATTAGTACAGGTTCTGTCACTTCTGAAGAACACACAAGAAAAGGGACATTTCCACTTTTGTTCCCATTCCCAACGTCACGGATTTGAACATAAAGAAAAAAATCCCTGATCAGAAATGATTACAGGTCAGAAGCTGCATGTTTCATTTCTTTGCCTAATATTTAACTTGATTGTAAATACCTAAGTTCTCCTTATAATATATTTCATTTACACATTATCTATACTGGTAAATCATTTGAGACTGCTGTGATCAAAAAGTTGCACAAAGATAAGATGCATCCTATATTTACAGGTTCTAGCAAACACAATATCTCAGCATATCTCAGAGTGCCAAGGTTGAATTCCAATCACATTGCGGAGTGCTAGCAGAGCAAGTGGATGGTAATACTAAGCATATGGTAACCGTAGTTACAGTTTGTCTTCAAAGGGGATCTGAGAAGACCTGGAGCAAGAACAAGCTTGCAGTGCAGGGCTGTGTGAAGCCTGTCCAGAATATTACGCCCTGTACTTGCAAACAGACACTTAAGGTCATGTCAGCTGCATCAAAGATAGTCCAAATATGGCTGTTTTATCCATTCTCAAGATAGTCATGGTTTATCATACTTCTCACACAATACAGTGCAGTATGTACCGCCAGTCTTTAAAACAGCTATGTTTTAGTATCACATCAACATACATGTATAAAATAGACCTGCATTGGGGTGTAATGATACACTCAGCTCACGATACAATACGTATCAAGATACTGGGTGTACGATACAATAAGTATCACATTATTTTGAACAACATTTTAAATAAAACCGAAATGTAATTAACAGATTTATTTCCAAAACATTAAACATTTTCAATAATTTTCTTTGTTGTACATACAATTTAGTTAACTCAGTTCAAGCAATTTCTGTGAATGCAATGAATGCATGCATGACGCAGGTGCAGACTAGGTCGCGCGCTGGTAGCTCAACCAATAGGATCAAACGGACGTCGTATTGTAAAAATATTGCCGTTACTCTACAATACATATTGTTACATTTTTGTATTTCGATATATTGTTCCACGATATATTGTTACACCCCTAGTATTGCAACATTGTTATATATTATAAAGCTACATTATTGTCTGTGTCGTATTTCGTGTTTGGAAAAAGATGAAAGAATGTGCTGAGGATTTGAGACAGACTGGGGAAGTAAAACATATGGCCAGAGAGCAATCCCAGGCTGCTTTTCTGTTAAAGGTCCGGTTTTGCTGGGAGTTTCAAAGACAGAAGTCAAAACAACACATGTTGTCAACGTGGGAACAGCTGCTAAGAGAAGCATCGTGGGGCAGAGGAATGTCAGAGTCATAGATCTTACATCAACCAGGCCAAAACAGCCACCCAGGCCTGATCCAACACCTAGCACTAAACCTGCACCTCCATCACAGTCTAACCCTGTATAATGAAGTCCATACCAAAACCAATCTGGCATGCAAAAATTGTGTGACTAAAGACATTGCCATTCTAATGATTCAAAGTGGTTTAACCTAAATGTTTAAAAAAATGGTCACTGGCACTGCAAACATTGTAGTTCACATTCGCAGGGTAAAGAAGTGACACTTGTATGTACCATATCAGGACCATGTTGATATGGAAGTGTTTATTGTAGTGGGTGATGGTGACTAAAAGGGATAGTGTAAAGTCTAAATTATTCCACGACTGTCTTAACAAAGTATTTGATAAATTGTGCACTGTAGGAGCCGCTGACCGCATGTGACGGGGAAAGTTACACAGACTTTAACAGTAGTCTGTAGTGAGTGCCTAACTGGGCTTCTGCCATCAACAATGGCTCAAATAAACAACTTGTAGAGTAGGTATATTAAGTTTCACCAGCAGGGCTTTCTCTTGAAGCCAACACCTCTCACAAAAAGTAAACTGAGCAACCATAAGTCAACAAGAAATGGCCAAAAGGGCTCTCCCATCTGTAAGATGTTTAAACTGGAACCTACTTCGATATCCATATCCCACTCTACTGTTGCTCTACTGAATTGTAAACTTGTAAAGTCAGGACAGAATAGTAAAATGGGAAATGATGGATGCTAAATACATGTTATATTAATTGAACTGTCTCTGTTTACATCATTATCAATGTTATAGACAGTCAACAATCTTTAAAGCAGATGTCAAGATATCCCTTGTCAAAGTCCTTCCAGTTGCTTTTAACTTAGTGTATCTCAACGTCAAGCTGACAAAAGTATTCTTCAGTCTTGTGTAGCAGTCTCCCAAACAAATGTTAAAACAATTTGTAGAGGGAGTTGAACATTAACACCTGCTTGGTGTGTCTCATTAACAAATTCCTCCAAGCTAAACACAGGTTTATGGGGGCAATATTGTTCTGTGTTGCAGAGCCAAATAATGTGTTTACCAAAGCTGTTATCTCCTTTGAATTCTCCCCTAGTGAGAATAAAAAAGACTACTCTGCACCTGGTCTCAGCAAATTCAGAGACTGCATAAATCCTTACAAAAAAGACAACATTACTTCATAAAATTAAGATAGAAATGGAACAACCTCAAGTGCGACTACTATTCCTTGTCTTTCGATACATCAAAAGTAGACCTAATACAACCCCGATGTCTCTACTTCGTATTGTCTTCCCTGAAATATGCTCGCAATTACAGCTCTTGAGCGAATATGACTCTAGCAGACGATAAGTTTAGTTCCCCCATATCATGGGGGAACTAAAAATTCTGTGATGTAAACGGCGGTTAATCATGAGCAGAGACAGGGCTGAATATGTAACATCGATGAGAAGACTCAGACATTGACATGCAGGAATTTCCTCACCATCTGGGAGCCAGTGGCCCCCACAGCCTCCCAGAGAAGCAAAAGTAGAAACAGACCTGACAGGTAGCTAACGCACACCGGTACCGTAGGTATTAACACTTTATATAAAGAGTGCTACAATGACATCCATTGTGTCTCTAGCTGACATCGCATCACTAACAGCAGTGTATTTTATAAGACAGCGGTGAAATGTGATAAGCTCCACTGTCTAAGGCATATCTGTTACTTTGAGATGGTTACTACAACCCTCTTGGACACTTAATCCATCATACTGTTACCCACTACTACTCCAAGCACAGGGAGAAACACTTTTTCTTTGACAAAGATCCTGAGGTTTATGAACTCCAGAGCACTGCGTCAACTTAATAGCCATCGACAGGCCTGAACATAAACAGGCCCTATCACATCTTCAGCAGTAGCCTTACGTGAGAAGAGCATGCATTAAAGTACTGTCGGGAAGAGGATTCCCATCGATAAGCTTTAGATACCCTGAGATACTTTGCAATGCTAGTTGAGGCAAAGCAGACGTTTTCTGTGGCTGTCTACTGAGGGCCCTGTTCACGATCATTGGATAAACCAGGGAAAGCCCAACTTAAATACTTCCAGATTTCTACCCCATGTCTCCTCTTATTTGATTCCACTGAATCCAACCCCAGCTGGAGTGCCCATGAACAAATATTGGCCAAAACGGCCCTCTCCCGAAGTGTCTGTTTCTAGACCCAGGCCTTGTACTGCATGTGGTTCAGACTTGTGCTCTATCCGATGCTTGCATTTTTGTCATATCACCGAGGCTCCATTGACGTTCATGTGAATCATGTCCAAATGACTCCCAAGTATAATTTGCACAGGGCCTCAAAACAGAAGACTATATTTCAAACAATGGCGTTTGACGTCAACCATGCTCATCGCTGATGTTTATCAATCTGCGGCAGGAAGATCACTGGTTTACATGAAAGGCTTTCGTTGCTGACGTCAGATATTTATGTTCCATATGAACTGTATAAATACCTCTTCCATTGCTTGCTCAATCAAACGCTAGACAATTGTTTTGTTCAACCAGGATAAAAACAAATCAATCATTGTATGTGATTCGTGTCTTTTGTTTCTAATGAGGCGTGGCTGAATCTTATATTTCCTCTCTAAATTGCAATAAATTGATAAAAACATCAGTGTTAGCAGAGAGAAGTATGCTAATGTTAGTGTTTTGCTAAATACTCCCAAAGAACTCAAGCACATTAGTGTGATGACAAACAGATTGCAACAATGCATAAAAAATACAATAAATAATGTACCTTCTTTCAATATATTATTGTTGTTCTCCACATCTGATTAATAATTTTTTCACGCAGTTAAACTCTACTTATGTCCCAACAGTTGACTCAGATTCACATCTGTTTTGGTGCCTTTAAGACCACATGCCAAATTCTACAGGGCAAAGCAATATCCATTACTGACCACTAAAACCCATCAAACGCAGCATTCGGCTTGTTTAGTTTACAAACACTTAAGTCCCCAAAGTAACATTAGCATCCTGCTCTGGTTTTAACATAAGCCCAGACAACAGCCATGCAAGTAAAGACTCAGGAATCCTCCAAGGTCCAACCTTCAGTCAGCCATGCTAGGCCTGGATCAGGAAACACAAGATCAGTGATGTCATAACCATCTGACCCCAGGGTGATACCATGGGTTAGGAGTATTTTCCTGTCAGTGGCCTCAGGCTAAAGTCAAGTATGTCTATGTTGTCCATGTGGATTTCATTTGAACCAGCACATGTCACTTCAACAATGATCCCCCTCCAAAGGAGCCCTGGTACTGAACAGGAAATGGTATGTTTTTCCAAGCAATTCCTAGTATACAGGGTATACATTAACAAAATAGTGGTGTGTTTGCCAATTCATCACAACCTGCCTTGTTGTTGCATAGTACTTCCCAAAAGTCTCCACCACTGCTTTTAAAGGAATCGCCTTTTCCTGATGGTGTTTACATAGTTGATAATCTATTTGTGTACAACTGTGCTGCAACTGCGAAAATAATAAACAAATTGTCTTTGTAAAATAAAAGTTATTATATTCTGACTGTGGTTTTACTTTCCTATTCAGCATCACCTCAACTGTCAAAATAAATAAAGACATTAGGAGGAAAAAACCTAACCTTTAACCTGTCTTTTCTTTTTTTTTTTACTTCACGAAGGCCCCACAGCCTGACAAGTACAAATACAACAGCCTTTTCAGGGATCTGATACTTTGAAAGCATGCCAACTTGCAAAACCACAGGTGTTTGAAACAACCAACAGTCACCTTAAGGTTAATTCAATAATGTCTCCAAGTCAATCAGTATTAATAGCTATAAGATGAAAGATATTGGATGACTGAGAAGACCCCAAAAATGTCAATCAAGGTAGGTTTCCATGCTGAAGCCATGAGAAATATTTCAGTTATATTTCAGTTATTCCATGTTATGAAATCCAAAAGCTGGAAAGCCATTCTATTTCCTCTGTCTACACAGACAGACCATAAGCCTCTAATAACCCAGCCATTTTTCAACAGGACATGACCTGATACAGGAATTTCTTTCAATACTACATTTCACGTACAAGAATCTAGATGTCTGTCTTATGAATTCAGATGGTTCTGATTGATCTAATAGTAGGTCATATTTTGTAATGCCAGTTGACCTCAAATGTTAGGTTCAGTCAAAATACATCTTATTCTTCTAATCTTCAAATCTAATTCTTCTTCTAATGTCAATCCTGTTTGAGTTACACCCTTCATTTGAACACATGATGTCATACAATAACAAAGGTAAAGATCAAATTGTGCCAGCATTGATTAACCCCAATAACTGCTGTAGTCTAAGTGATGCTTTGTCGGTTTCTAGCCAAAGGCATTGTAGGCATTACATACAGCCTGTATTACCACAATTGTACACAGATGTGCCAGTTTGTGCCAAAGTTTGATTTGGATAAAGTATGTTTTCTCTATGGTTTGCAAAATAAAACTATAAAAACCATAATAAAAACTAAATGGGGCCTGCTGTCTGATAAACACTATAGGCTACATTATGAAAGAGGAGAAGCACCATACATTTCAAGGTCGCCTCAAAGGATCTCATATGATAAGATCCCATATGATTAAAAAAATACCTAAAGGTCACTAGGTCCATCGCAGGTCAAATACCAAATGCCACAAACTGGACCAATTTAAAACAAGCCTTTTCAATACAGTTATGTGACCTCAAGGAGGCATACAATCTATGTCAACATGTACTAGAATGTATTATATAGAGAGTACACTTGATCATCAGGTACCAATGCATTGTAATGTAGGCATCTATGACAGTTGTTACTTTAATAATAACATAATACATAAACCATGTTAGTTTGAGAAGCTCAAGGACTCATATGAACAATTCATCCACATAGGAAGGGATGGAAATAAGCGTTTATCATATTGAGGATGGAAATGCTTGACATTCCAATATGGTAGTTCATAAATGTGTTGTGGTTATGTTAGTTACTTAAGTTATTGATGTTTTTCTTTTTCTTTTACCAAGACCAGACATTATTAAAATGTGATGATAAACACATGAACAATTAGATTCTCTAATGATAGGATTTTAATTCCCTGATAGCTTTAATAATTTGGCATCCTCTAATGATGTGTTTTAAGTTTAGAAAAATAATACTCAAACAAGTTATTTTGCCAATCAATCCTTGCCATGTACCACAGCCTGAAACATTGAAAAACAACACAAATGTCACAACCGTTACGTTTCTTTAATATTCTTTACAGAGAGCAAAGCTAAATCAACATGTTTATGTATTTTTGCATGTGGATGAAATAAATAAAAAATATAGGAACAACATATGAACAACAACAAGTATAAAATCGTGTCACCCTGTGGCGTGGCAACATCACTGAGCACCTTAGAGTTAAAGGAGGGAGGCACAAGGATACCTGGCGAGGATGGAGAGTCTTGGATGGAGTGAATGTCTCCGGACAAACAGAGACACAGTGAGAGGAATGAAAAAGATCCCAGAGAGACCTCGGAGGATGAGAGGCGACGGTCAATACATACAGAACCTTTCGATATTGTGACGCTTTGCTTGGATCATGAGTCAGAAAGCCTTCATGGCACTGTGGCAAGTTAGACATGACTTCCCGTAGAACCTACTTGTGAAACATCAAGTGACGGGAGATTACATTAAAATGTGATGTTGTACTGTGTGGTTGGTTAGCCGTAAAGCAAAGTGTGCAAAGTGCTGTGAAGTAATCGTTGGATAAAATGTCCTCTTTGAGACTGCTGTTGTGTAGGTACTGACTAATAATTCAAGCAAAGTGTTACATGATCTGAATGGGAAAAGAAAACATTAAAGCTGCAACAATGAATTAACTACTGTAAACAAATAAATAAATTCAACAACAACAAAAAAAAAAGAAAAAAAAAAAGAATCCTTCAGAAAATATAAAAACTGGCCCAGGAGAATAGTGAAACAGCAACAAATGACTACAATATTATAAGAAAGAGGTATTTAAGTGTGTCAGTTGGTAAGTGATTTTTTACCAACTAATTTAGAAGCTGCAGACGTGAAAACTGCATTGCTATTGTGGTGCATTATGATCAACTTTACTCACTTTGACACAAGTTCTAACATAGCGTTACAGTATTTGACCTGGAAATGTGTCAACTAATGTAACTACTGCATGTGCAGCAGTGTCTCTTATTCACTTCATAAATATGGACAGATTGATGAATGAAGTCCTTCTGAAAACAGCATTTGGCAACAATTTATATTAAGGTTATGTTAACTAACATGTAACTACATAGCAATACCTATAGGAATAACATTGTAGTAACATAAGAACTGCTATGCAATTTGTAAAGTGTAGCACTAAGTGTTATCAGTATAGGTTATTACAAAAGTGTAAGGTGGGCCAGTTTAGGGCCGGTGTGTAAATGCTAAGTCGATGTTTTAAAGGGACAGGTTGTGTCACCAAAACGAGCTAAATATAAATATTCACTTAGCCCTGATTATCCCAATCTTCCCATACCAAGTTACACTTCTATAATAACAATATCATTTTAATAATAATAAAATGATCAAGTGTACCTTTACCAATTCCTATTATAACAACATGGTTACTACTAGGATTATATTATGTAGTTACATGATAGTTAAAGTAACTTTAATGTGAAGTGTTGCCCAGCATTTTGATGTAAACTTCAATAAGTGTAGTTCAACAAAAGGCAGATTCCTATTGATAGGCCTACAGTCCAGAACTTGGTCAACTTACTGTAACTTACTGTCAGCCCTAAGAGCCAACCGAAAGGGCACAGTCACTTGTGCCACTATGATCATCTAAGAAATTAGCTGTGAAATGCAACACAGACTGGTGAGAGTGAGAGGAGAGTACCCTAAAATTTATAATTGTGAGGTTGATTATTTTCCAAAACTCAAAACCCCTGTATTTTAAATGTGTATGTCATCTGTGTGAAACTGTAACTGGAAAAGCTCAAGTATGGTCTTGTATAGACCTAACCTGTTTCTACACCTGATACTCCAGCATTATCATTCAAAGGCATTGTAGCTTGTTTTCCTATATGATTTACAGTATGTAAAGCTATGTATTTTCCCAATTTATTTTAACTATCTCTGACATGGGCATTAGTATGTCCTAAATCCTAGTGATTGTAGCTTTCATTGGCATTGCTATTGACTTAACATTGATATTACATGGGAAGTATGGGGCAGGGAGCATCTCAATTATTATGTTCTAATAGAGATTACACAATATTAAGAACTCCATTTACTTTTAAGCTACCATTTAAAAACAATTTCATAATATCAAAGACTAAAAGTTTTGAAAATACTTTCCTCTTTACAAAGTATAGGTCTAACCAAAGCACCAGTAAAATATTAAATATATTTAGTTATAAAACCTATCCACTATAATGTAATCAAACTGTACAAAGATACATATACAGAATACATTAACAGTCATTTGTTGCTGTTTTATAGAGGCAATAATATTAGAACTCTTATACACAAATATACACTTGTGTACTTCGGATACAGGCTGAAGACAGCAATCACAAAAAACATTTACTTCATGCTTCACATTCGAAATAAATATATTTTGTGTTATTCATTTGCGTCTACGAATACATGGCGATGTTGGACAACATCGTCCGTCTAAATTAGAGATTTAATTTTGGAGCCAAAGCTCAAAATGGAATCCATGAGTTTCTAATGATTCTCAAAAGTGGAGCAGCATAACTAGCACCATGCCCCTGCAGGGCCCTCATGGGTGGGCCGGAGCTAGCATAAATGCTAATGCTCTATTGACTTTCTTACAGATAGGCTAAAACATAGTTAGCGAACGCGGGGGGCCAGAAGTACACTCCCTGTATATAAGCACACTCCATGTCTACTCACAGTGACGGGCCCCAGTGAGACAGGAAATAAAGGAGGGAATGAGGAACTACTATCGTACCGGCTTCCATGGGCGGCGTTGCCAGGAGACGCTGCCAGGGCAGGGTTGCTGGTTGCACTGCGCCATGTCTGGGGGCTTGTCCAGGACGTCACAGCTGTGGTCGATGAGTCTCTGGCCATTTGGTCGCTGGCACAGGACCAGCCGAGTCCGCCGCCCTCCTCCACATGTCTGGGTGCACTGTACAGAGGAAGGAATGGTTTTTAAAAAGAAAAAGGCTTTGGAGGAATTAACTTACTCCACACAGGGTCTCTACAGTACACTTGATATATCTTCTTCTGTCACTACACATGAAGATGAATGATCTTTCACCTATCATTGTCTTTCAAATCAGGTCAGGTAAAGTCAGGTAAACAAGCAGCACGCTGACTACAAACTCAGGGAGTTCAAGTCGCGGCCGGAGTCCTCCTCACCTCTCCCCAGATGCCATAGTTCCACAGAGGGCAGGGTCCTGAGTCACAGCTCTTGGACTCAGGCGGTTTGACCCTCTCGTCACAGTAACTGTTGCTGCGTCCCTCCGCGTCCTGACACACAACCACCCGCCTCTGGAAGCCTCCAGCACAGGTACTGGAGCACTGCAGGGCCACAGAGGGGGAGATGTTAGTGTTGCACTGTGGCTATGATATTTACATTTCTTAGCATTTACATTTTAGTTGACACTGTTATTTAGCTTTGTTCCATTAGCATGTCAGATTTATTACATTAGCATTTTAGAAGACGCTTTTATCCAAAGCAATGTACAAATAGTGCATGTAAGGTATAGCAGAAGATATTAGATATTTAAGAATTTTATTATTGTTGCACTGAAACGATTAGCATGAGCTATCATTGGCGTTAGTGTGAGTATGAGACCCTGTCTGGCACCCATGAAATTATTTGATGTTGCACTCAATAATTTTGTACTGTTCACTTAAGTAATTTAGATGCTATTGTTGAACTGTGGTTAATATATTATTATTATTATTGTTTTCCATGCCTGGTAGCTGAAATGTGGTTACCTTGTATTGTGGCTAGACCGTTCCTTGACTGACCACCAAAATATTGTTATAACTATGCACTTCTGCTCATTGATCATGTTCTGGACTTTCTATATGCACTATACATATGTCACTTTCGATAAAAGCATCTGTTACATGAATATAATGTAAATAAAATGTAGTGGGTGTCTGTCAAGGAGGAAACACACAGGTACAAACAGGAAACACACACACACAGACACACCTCATTCCTGTCAAGCTCACAATCAGACTAAAACCAGCTGTACTGTGTAAATGATTCCCCCAGAAATGGAAAACATGGATCATTGAAGGAGAACCGACAGAAAGAAACCTTGAACTTGAGCAGGTATGTCTCTGCATCCAATTAAACAGTATCCCTCTCTGTGATTGAACACAGTCAGAGGCAGATGTCTAATGTGAGACTCAGCAGCTACTGACCACAGCCAGCCACAGTATATGTACTATAGTATACCACTGTGGAAGGTTTACAGTATGTTGTATAAATGTAGTATGTGGTATAAAACTGCAATGTGGTGGTGCTCTCTCCCAAAAAAAGTACCAAGATCCAAATGTTATACGGCTGCCAAAGGAAATCCCTTTGAAAGAAGGGCTTTCCTTTGGTTATTTTCTCAAATAACCTTTCCAATGCATTTTTTGTTTGTTTTGTTTAATAGTGTACGGAGGACATACTGCTCCCCAGGGTCCCGTCCTCCACTGGTTGTCTGCGGACGGGACGTTCCAGCTGCTGTGGCCAGGGTGGTGTCCAGGGTCGTGGGGGTAGCCATAGGGCTGGTCGTTGGGTCTCTGGTGGTAGATGGAGGGGCAGGGGGCGGCGGTACACTCCTGCTCCGTGGCGGGCTTGTCGTCCTGGTCACAGAACATCTCCTCCACCTGGCGGTGGTAGTTACTGCACATCACCTGTCTGGTGGCGCTCCCAACGCCGCAGGACACCGAACACTGGAAACAGAGCAGTTACTCACACTGTATTCTAATAAGAACACAGTTTTTATTTCGCTGTTTTTATTTTCGATCCTAAGACCCGCTCCTTCTTCATCTGCTGTCAAATCCTCTACCCTTAAGCTATACCCACTCCTCTGTAGGGGGGTCCACACACAGAGATGAGCAATGTAAATGAGCCAGATGAAGGGGACGTACTGTAGACCACTCTGAGGAGCGCCACTGGCCACAGGGACTGAAGCACGCTGAGGATTCTGGGGGCCGGGGAAGATGGTCACAGGAAGACTTGTCGGCCACGACTCCCTGAGCGTCTCTGCAGCTGACGTAGCGAGCTCGCTTCCCCTTCCCACAACTCACCGAGCACTGAGCACACATCCACACACACACATACATAGATACACACACACATACATGCAGGAACACACAGGCATGCATAAAAACACTCATGCATGCAGAAACACACTCCCACACATACACACACACACCCACACACCCAAACACAGAAAAAAAGAATAGCATAGTACATCAGTTTTCCCATAATCATCCTTACAGTACAGTGGTTGTTGTTGACGCATTGTTCAAAGGACTCTAGTCCAAACACATTGCACAGCTTCCAGAGAATAGGACGGGAAGACTCCATGTTGAGGCCTCCCCAGATGGTGACACTGTGACTAATCACAAGGAAGAGTAAACAGCCCTGGAGGTATGAATATCTAATGTAATCACTAGGCTCCAGCTCATGCACACACAACTATCCCAGTCATATCCATGACACTCAACATTCCGCAACTTCACACAAATATAAAGCAGAATTGCTCCTGAGGGGAATGTATGAGTGGGTGTGTATATGGGAGTGTGCGTGTGTCTGTGTGTGTTTATTATGTGTGTGTGTGTGTGTGGGGGGGGGGGGCATTGAGAGAGGGATCTTTATTCTTCAGGACCACACTGCACACCACACACACAGTAAATCTGTTCTCCATTTGCACGGGAAAACAATACAAAGCAGAGAGACATATTTCCCAACCCAGACACCGAGTCTTTGCAGTGTGTGTGTGTGTATGAGGGAGTGTGTATCTGAGTTTGTGTGTTTGCTGGACAAAGCAAAGTACAGTATAAAAGAGAGAAAGAGCCAAGAATGTGATCGTTTAGTTTGTCTCCTGTATTATGTGTGTGTGATATACTAGACAGTGTCTGTGATGTACTGTAGTGTGTGTGTGTGATGTACTGTGTGTATGCGGGATGCCATGTGACTGCGGTGCGAGTGTACAAAGCGCGAGGCTGAGCAGAACGGGAGGGGGCGCTACTCACCGTGGTCCACGAGCCGTACCTCCACTGGGTGAGGCGTCCCGAGGCGTCGGGGCGCACGGTGCTGTGAGGACGGGAGGCCCAGGGGCACGCAGGCGTCTCACAGTCCTGGACACGTCAACACACACACAGAATACACCCTAGATCTGGGCCGGCACCTTCCAGTGTGTCCGTACAAACATGTGTGTGTACGTGTGTCTGTGTGTGCTCGTGTTTGCTCCCTCTACCTGGCTGTCCCTGGGTCGGGCCGCTGCGTTACACTCCCGGTCGTCCACGGTGACGCTGTACGCTCCGGACACACACCTCACTGCCCGCATCTGGTAGCCATGGCCACAGGTCACTGCACACTGCAACAGCACAGGATACAGAGACAGAGTCAGTGGAAGGTCTTGGACTAGAATAGACAAGTCTAGACTAGGCCACAGAAGTCGAGAATAGACCAGAAAAGTCTAGACCACACCAGACCAGACTTGACCAGTCAAGTGTAGACCACATAAGTATAGAATAAACCAGACCAGGTCACACTAGACCTGTACAGGCCACACCACACCAGATCAGACCAGACCAGTACCGACCAGACCAGTCGAGTAGAGACCAGACCAGTAGAGACCAGACCAGACTTTTTACCTCCTCGTCTCGACCCCTCCACAGCTCCCTGTTAGCATTTGAGTCAAGTCAGGGCCATCCAGGACTAAGAGCACAGAGGAAGTGCCAAGGGATACGTTTATTTGAGCAGCAAATTATGATTACACAGGTATTAACAAGCCAATATATTCCAGCTCTGTAAATACAACTATCTGATTTTCCCACCCGCGAACACGTCTGGCTGCCTATTAGAAGTATAAACTCCTTCATGAACGACCAAAGACATTCATTCTTCCACTCATTTCCTTTCAACTTGTGCTTTATCTTAACCCCAGGTATGTCTATTGAGCCAGACTGAGAGGGAGTATCAGTCGAACAAGGCTTTTATGAAGTGACGAAGATGTATGGGACATTGGGACATATGGGATGGTGTGTGTGTGTGTTTTTGTGAATGAGTGTGTGCGGGTGGGTGGGTGTGTGAGCGTGTGTTCTGTTGCCTGTCACAGTCTTTTGTACGTCCTGATCCAAATGTGTACGTGTGTGTCAGAGAGTGTGTGTGTGTGTGTGTGTAAGTGTGTGTGCGGCTCTTTGAAAAGCAGCAGGGGAACCTGATAGCCTGGTGAGTTATGGGGCGGTGTGCTCCATCCTGAGCTTCCATTTCCTCCCTCACACTCTCACTCTGCCCTCATATCCTGTCAGAGTAAATCTGACCCCACACACACACACACACACACACACACGCATACACTGCACACACACAAACGAGCATGAGGCATGGGACACATACAGGTAAACACACTTCATCATTCACTCCTACAAGTATGTCACTGATCTCATTCTCTCTCTCTCTTTCTCTTACACACACACGCTCTCAGTCTCTGTCTCACTCCCTCACACACACACACACACACACACACACGTCTCTTTTTCCCTTACACATGCATACAATCGAAAACACACAGTTGAAACCTATTGCCTTACTTAAACACACACACACAGCCATCCAGACATTTCCTGCAGAGCCGTGCTGTACTCACCGCTCCCCACACGCCGACCTGCCATGAGGCGCACTCTGGCAGCTGGCAGCCCCCCACGGTTGGGGGCTTGGTGGAGGGGTCGCAGAAGTGCTCACCGAACTTCTCCTCGCCTACCGCCAGGCTACACGCCACCTGCCTGTGTCTCGTGCCCTTCCCACACGTCACCATGCACTGGGACACGGACAAGCAGGGAGATGGAGAGAGATGGACAAAATGAAAAGGAGGAAAAACAGAGAGAGTGAGAGAGGGATGGAAAGAGAGAGAGACATAAAGGGCGACAGGGAGAGATTGAAAGAGAGAAAGGAGTGTGTCATTTTTGTCTATATATATTTTTTTTTACGTATGTGTATTATTGGGAGTGTTTAGATTCAGGTATGGGGTCATGTTTGTGCGTGTTCATATGTGTGTGTGTGTGTGTGTGTGTAGACCCCTACCTCACTCCACTCGCTGGCGGACCACTCGGGACAGGCCTGGCCATTGCAGCTCTCAGTGACGACCCTCTGGTGCTCACTACAGTCCCTGTCCACCAGACGCCTGCCCAGGTTGTTCATGCAGTAGGAGTCCCTGCTCCGAGTCCCCCGGCCACACGTCTTAGAGCACTACACAAGCAGCCGGATTGGGTGCAGATCAGAGGCGGCACACGGGGTTGGGTATAGCGACATGACATACTTTGTGCACTGACTACATGTTTAGTAGTGCTTCCTACCTGGGACCATGCACTGTACTGCCAGCTCTTGAGCAGACAGTCCCCGTGGCATGCCTCCCTTGTCTGGGGTTTGGCAAGGTCCCCACAGGCCCTGGCTTCCATTCTCTCACTCTGCCTCTTGGACAGGCTGTACTGCATGCACTGCACGTCCATGGTCCGGGAGCCAGGACCACACTTAGCCGAACACTCACTCTTCCCTGCTACGTGCCACCTGGAAACACACAGACAGTAGTGAAACACAGAGTGTATGTATGTTGCACTCGCTGTGAATTCTATTATTGTTGCTTGCTTTTTCGACAGGTACACTCTTCCACTTTTTGAGGTTCATGTTGTTTAATTGTGACTTGTTTAACGACATGCTGTTATGGTTCTTCCCATTGGCACTTATTTGCTTTTCCCAATGTATGCTTCTTGTTTTGGCTAACCGCAATGTTTTGGGGCTATCTCGTTGTTATGATCAGTGACCTATGCACTTTTTGAAAAGCTCTCTCTTGGAAGTCGCTTTGGATAAAAGGCTAAATGAATACATGTAAATGTATGTACTGTGCGTGTACTGTATTCAAGCGTGTCGTGACTCCAGTACCTGAGTTCGCAGTCCGTGTTACATGGCTCAGGCGCAGCACTAGGACGGGGTAGATGTTCACAGCGCTGGTCCGACACCTCCAGGTGGTCGCTCTTACGCACACACATTGCCTTGCGCCTCCGCTCACCTGCACACGCACACGCGGTTTGAATTAGACCCCACCTGGCTACAGGCTCAAATGATGAAATTCATTCTTTAAACGATTTCCCCCCCTGATACTGTACACTGCTCTCCCCTGAAACCATGGAGACTGGCCTGAGATTACACCCTTCATCAGGACCTTGCTAGTGATGCTGAGAGTGTGTGTGTGTGTGTGTATGTGTGTGTTTGTGAGTGTGTGTGTGCGTGTTCCCGCGTGTTTGAGCGCTGGGGGCAAAGCAAGCCCCAGGAAGTCTAAGGAGAGCAGCCGAGGGGGAAGTTGTGTGTGTGTGTGTGAAAGGAGAGAGAGGTCCAGAGGCAGTTGCAGCGGTTGGGCCCTTGCAGCCTGCCAGTGGAGGCTTACATTTACATTTTACATTTAGTCATTTAGCAGACGCTCTTATCCAGAGCGACTTACAAGTACATTCTCCCCGAGGCAA
Source organism: Osmerus eperlanus (assembly GCF_963692335.1). NCBI lineage: Eukaryota > Metazoa > Chordata > Actinopteri > Osmeriformes > Osmeridae > Osmerus > Osmerus eperlanus. The sequence continues at coordinate 6,287,068 of NC_085022.1, forward strand.
GTAGGGTGAAGTGCCTTGCCCAAGGACACAACGTCATTTGGCACTGCCGGGAATCGAACCAACAACCTTCTGATTAATAGCCCGACTCCCTAACCGCTCAGCCATCTGACTCCCCCCAGGCTTAGCATGGCCTCTCCATTACAGACTAAGGTAATGGTGCTGTAGCTGATTTAGCAGATGAGGTGTAGACAGCCATTTTGCTTACTTCATGCTGTACTGCATACACATTCTTAGTTGACCCTTTGAGGGAAGTTTAGGTTTGGCAAGTACTATAGGGTCCCAAAGGATACATCTCCAAATCTGCCTTACATGCAAGATCGTATGTCTCGATCTTATACACATTGACAGCACACCAATTATCATTAACAAACAGCAATCATGGGGAAGGATTGTGTAGCATAATATTATGGTCTTGGGAAGTGTTGAAGGAAATGGGCTGTGTTGTGGTGGACGACCATAACCTCACCCTGACAGGTGCGGCTGCAATCCAGCCAGGCACCTGAAGGCTCCCACACAAACTGCTCATGGTGCTCCAAGATGGGGATGTTGAAGGAGTAGCGTACGTCAGGGTTGTAGAGGTTCCCCACACACAGAACCTGCGCCAAGGAGGTGAGGATTAGCTTCAGGGTTAGCTGTTAGTAGAGACAGATAGAGAGAAAGAGAGAGAGAGATAGATGGAAAGAAAAGAGAAAAGGAGAGGAAAGAGAGACAGAGATACAAGGCCAAGAGAGATATAAAGAGAGAGAGAGAGAGAGAGAGAGAGAGAGAGAGAGAGAGAGAGAGAGAGAGAGAGAGAGAGACATAAAGAGAGAGGGAGATAGGGAAATGGAGACGTGAGAAAGCAGCCTTGCCTGTAGAATGAGCTCCTCCTCAATGCGTTCAGTACAGTTGATACGCTCCTCTGTGGTGTCTGAGCCACTGTACTCAATCACGGTTCCCTTGAAGGTGATTTCCCTTTTGAACATGGCCACCACAAAGTTCCCATTCAGCAGGAAGTTGGACTGGCTGTCAGATAGAGCTTAAAGGATGGAGGAAGTTAAAAAGTTAAAAAAAAATCTGTCAAAGGACTTTTGAGCATGTTTGCCCACATAAATATGCAGCAGATTGTATAGAATGTAAACATTCATTTAGTGTGGCCCACATGGTTCTATGAAACTATTGTTGCATGTGGGACTGTTGAAATGGTGATGGCTCCAGACTCCAGTCATTTAGGAATGGACCCTGTGATTGTTCTTACTGACTATGACTAATTTAAAATGCTAACACTGTGACACCGCAGTCTCCACATTCAAGCATGTTCATAAACACACAACAGCAAATGTACATTCTGAGGTCCAGTACAGATTTAAACACCAACAACCTCTTTCGACATGCTTAAATGGCGTAGTCCCTCAAAATATGCAATAATTACATGTTGAAACAATGTGTGTAATTAAGTTTCTATACAACTTTGTTTACGTTCATGTCTTTACATGACCAGACTAGGGACCCTATTTAAACTATCTGAAGTATTAAACCCAAGTAACTTTGTGGGCGGAACTCGAGTGCTGTTGCTGTTATACCGGCTGGATAAATGACTCTTGCGCCCCACGCAAATCTAAAGTGGGTTGGTCTGAAGGAGCTACATTACTTATAGGTGTGGTTTGGGCATAACGTGCAATAAACCAATCAGAGCGTCATCTCACATTACCTTTAAAACCAGGCGCGCTTGTTCCATGGCAGATTTCTATTATAATGGCAGATTTGCCAGGCGCACGCCAGGAGCGGTTCACAGCCGAGAGTCCGACTTTCTCGTCAGGGCCGTAAAAGACAGAGAAGTGACATTGTATTGGGATGGGAGAAACCCACCCAAATTAGCTTCGTCCTTATATACCTATGTGTCTTGCCACTATTGGTCAAACAGGTTTGAAATCTGTCATTACTGCAATTAGCCTGAATAATTTGGGTAAATGTGTACACCATGGTTTCCCTCGTGTGGTAATATTTTGCCTTGTAATTATGTATGGTTTGCAAAAATGGGAACTGCTGCGTGTGTGTAGATGAGAGAAGCAAAGTGTATCCGCGTTGAGCACACGCTACATTTTTGCCAAACATGCGCCTTTAAAATAGCATTTGAATAATGCGCCATTGACTTTAGACTACGTTTTTCCTGGTCTGTGGCGGAATTGTTTTTCGGAAACTGCAAAATAGCACCAGGGAACGTTTGCGCCGGAACACGCCTGCTTTTTTCGCTGAACCGCCCCCGGGAGCGCAAGTTAATTCCCTAATTTACCGACGTGCGTCTGCGGAGGGAAAAGTCCGCTGTGCGTCGGGTGCAAAATAGAAACAATACATGCGTCGGTGTACAGTCAATTGCGCTGGGTGCAAGATAGGGCCCTAGGACTCTTGTCATATTTAACCCTCTGGCTGCCAGTTGAGCTTTCCAATGACAGGTAGGTAGCTCTGACGGTTTTCCCTCACATTTGCCCATACTGCAGAAAATGGCTAGAGACACACTTGCACACACACACACACACACACACACACTACACACACAGAAACACACACACACACACACGAAAGCACACAAACTCAAATACATACACTCAACACACACACACACACACAGAACCCCACACACACACCAGTAGTGGAGAGTTGGCCTCAACCGGGTTCTATCCACTTCCATGTGGTATTGGCTACACATGCCTCTAATTAGCCTCATTCATCTTCCTCTGCCTCTGACACCTAGTTTGCTTTCCCAGCCAGCCCCACTCTCCTCTACCCAGCCAGCCCCACTCTCCTCTACCCAGCCAGCCCCACTCTCCTCTACCCAGCCAGCCCCACTCTCCTCTACCCAGCCAGCCCCACTCTCCTCTACCCCGGCAGTCTATCTCTCCTCTACCCAGATGCTTCTACACCCTGACACACGTCCCTCTCACACACTCTGACAGGGAGGAATGACCGGTGGTCTATTACACGCCCTCACTTCCTCTGCCCTGTCATTAGCAGGGTCACCTCACACCTAGGGTCACTGGAAAGGCCTGACCTCTGTAAGACCCTGAGAATAATCAAAGTGACCTAGGCTGCCCAGAGCCCACAACTTAAGGGTTCTCTCCCAGCTAATATGGTACATTCACAGAGTGGTTTTCATGGTTTGTCAGAGTGCCTGTGCGCTAACTTACCGAGGTAGTTGTCATCCTCTGGCTTCCCAGAGTAGCTGACCTGTTTGATATCAATGTTGGTGGCTCCCGCTGGGATCCGAACCACAGTGTTGTAACCTGAGAGAGAGGAAGTGAGAGGGAGAGAGAGGGAGGGAGGGAGGGGGGGAGGGGGGGGATAGCACACTAGTGGGTGAGAACGTTTTGACGTGCTAGGCACCGAGGTAAGGCTAGCCAGCTGTGGTACTGAGCAGTCACTCACACCTTGAGTTAATGACTTCCCTATGTCACAGGAAACTGGTCAGGCCAGGCTAGCTACAGACTAGTGCTGCTAACCTTCAGGATTCAAATGTCATCCCTGGAAAAATAGAAAGGGGTCATTTCACTCTCAGAGGCCCTTCCTCGAAATCCAACATAATTACACCGTGGCCAAACGCTTGCCCTGTAATTTACCTGCATCTGTGTTCTGTGACAGCAAGGAGTGAGGGATGAGGGGAGAGGAGCGGAGAGACGCAACAGGCCGTAGAGGTGGGAGGAGGGCAACGAAGAGCGAATGAGATGGAGGAGAGGGGAGGACGAGACGAGGGAGAAGGGAAGAAGGGAAGAAGGATGAGGAAAGGATCATGGGAGGATAGGAGAGGAGGATGGGGAAAGCAGAAGGGATGAAGCTGGGAGCTGCCCACATTGGAAAAAGAAAGGTGATTAAAATAGAAGGAAAAGTAGGAATACAAGATGAAAAGAGGGAAAATACTGTCTGTTGAAAAGGGTATCGAGTTGATCTGACGGACCACTCGGGGGCAGCACTAGTAAGGCAATGTCTTTTCACATCGGCCTATTAGCAGCTTAATACACGCGCTATCAAGCACCATTCTGTGCGAAAAGTTACGATAGTGTACTACAATACCCATAAACAAGATGATGAGGTCAGTCAATAGTGAATATGAGGAGGCTGTTGTTAACAACGAGAATGTATCACTATAATCACTATAAACACACACGCACACACAGACAAACTGACACATGGCCGGCTTTTCTCTGACAGCAGCTCCCAGTCTTACAACATAACAAAGCCATGACCAAAATATTGGTTTTCAGCCACAGCTTTTGAAGCACACCCCAAATTCCTGAACGTGACAAACAATACATTGCTTGAACCCGAACCTATCCTGTTCAACCTTAGAAAGAAAACACCAGCGATTGGTTTAAGTAGCGTATCCAATTCCTTCTCTGATCAGTCAGGACAGCATAAGCGCTTAAGTACATGGCTGGATGACGAACTCCGGCAACCGCTGACGAGGTCTGCCTTGGACAACGCCATGTCTTCTCCTCAGGGGCCCCCCTGCCTAGCCAGAGACCACGGGCACCCAAAGGACGCAACCGCAGAGCAACCGAGGAATGTAGAGAAAACACGGACCCTGAGGAGAAACAGCCTTCGGTTTCTCCCTGGCAGCAAACAAGTTGTGGGAGGAGGAGAAGACTAGCAGACCACTGAGGCGATTAAGAAAGTGCCCGAGCCACTAGCTTAGCTTACTGCAGATACCAGTGGTTCCCTAATTCATTTCACAGCAGGGAGAAGGTGAAAGGTCACACACAAAACCTATGTTAAACAGGGGCCCCTTATATCGGCCCTCTTAGTCTTCCAAATATTTGATTGAAGTTATGTACTGTAACTCCTGTTTCATTGGTTCTCTGGAAGTTTACTGGTAGTTTATTGGCTGAACTGAACCTGGGCAGACCTCCAATGGGCTGGCCAGGCCTGGAAGAGAGTAGTGGGGGAGAGAAGAGGCTGTGGAGAGGGAAGGAGTAGGAGGGAGCAGTGTAGTGAGGTCTGGACACTGGCCTGGACAGGGGCCACCCTGCCTGGGATTCTGTGTGACTTACGTCATCTATCTAGAGCTGGGCCAGAGACTGGCACACCTGGCTCTGAGGCCGGCAGAGCAACAGGCAGACAGACAGACAGACAGACAGATAGGCAGACAGACACAGACAGAGATTCTGCACCAACTGGTGCAGTTGGGTTTAAACAGACGTTGATACTGATGTGTTTTCTATTCCAACTGGAGGAGGACTGGATGCAATCCCCAGTTGGCCCACAAAGAGACACCACATAAAGCAGGAGTTCAAAGCAGTGGCGCAAGTTGGGGTTTAGTTTGAGCACAACAAGAGTTCATCAAGTTCTTTCTGAAGTATTTGGAGGATTATTCGGAATGTGCAGTACTACTGGACAAGGGTCTAGGAACTATGACAGCATGTTCCAAAAGCCTCTGAGGGGTCAGAGTTCATCTTGTTTTAGGGTCAATCCAGGCTATCCAGGGTCCAGGTTCAAGTTTAGGCCAGGCCATTGTGTCTCCATATCTATGGCAAATTGATTATTTTCATGTGTCCCCTATGTACGATGACCTCCTTTGACTACCAGCTCTATATGTTGGAAGACCAGACTCACCATACTCAGCATCGTTGAAGGTCCCAGCTTGGGTCTTGCAAGAGGAATTGTCCCCTCCACACACCCCACACTTGTCGTGCCTCGCCTTGGAGTTCAGGACGTGATCACAGCCTGCTTGCTGGAGAAGGAGACATGAAGACTGGTGAGACATGAGGAGCCAAAGAGTGTCATTCTGACAGCCAAACACTGACAAGAATTTCCACCAATGAAGTTTTATCTGATCCCAAAACCAACCAAACCACGGTTTTAGATGTTGATAATCTCATTTCCTAGGATGTATCAGAGTGTGTGTGAGCTAGTGTGGGCAGGTCAGCATGACCAGTAGTGTTGACATTAGAGGGAACAGCGTCGTTCCAGTACCCTGCAGAGGCCTTCGACGCAGATGTCATAAGTGTCCGGGCTGCAGGGGGTGCCGTCGATGACTCTGTCCTTCAACTGATTGTACGCCATCGTCCCGGCAACCCGACAGAAGAGCTTACAGCGATCCTTCATCAGAACTGCATCAGAACCAAGAGGAGAAGAAGACATCATCAGTGACGATTAGAGATTTAGCGCACCACAACATTGGCAGATGTGGATTAGCTACACGGGGGAAATGTTTACAGACAACAACACGGCAAAGACTCTGCTTTTGGCAAACATATGTTTCTTCAATCCACTGGTCTGGCCAGCAGTTTTCTTTGCTGAAAGACCCAAATCACTATAAGTTGTTTGGGAGGATCACATTCTTTCTGACAGTTTATTGGCTGCTGAACTCGGCCTGCTTGTATAACATGAATTAGGCTCTCTCACAGTTAATTCTTCAAAAGCATCTCAGCTCCAGAGTCTGACCTCCTGAGCCACATGGCAATCTGGCGCAGCTGAGCAAGCCATGTTAGTAACGAATGAGACTCTTCCTTGCAGTATGAGCTTAGAGCTGTCCAGGAACATCATATGGAAGTACTATGCAGCTCTAGTCTTGATTATTCTGTCCATTTGCCAATGAAATAAAACAAAGACACTGACTGAAACTCCTGAGCCAGAAATGAACTGTAGAGATTTCCTGTCTGGACAGGATGGGAGGAGGTGGGTGGGTGGATTAGAGTCATGCTAACTAATAGAGATTTCAAGATTACAGCAGTTGATTTAGGTATTTCACACAGTGGTGACCTGAGCCACACTCAACAAATGTTTCCAGCCATGATGTGGTACAGTAGATGTGAAACCAGAACTGCACTGTCCAGCCCAGCTGGGCTCCACTGGCTAATATTTAACATGACATTTAATTCATTTCGCAGACACTTTTATCCAAAGTGCCATACAAATAATGCATATAGAAAGTGCAGCAGAAGATCAATGATCAGAAGTGCAAAGTTCAAACAGTTTTCTTCAGTGGTCAGAGTCAAGGAACGGTCTTTTCTTTACGAGCCACATCGCAAAGCAGCCACATCTCAGATACCCGGCACAGTTGTGTTCCGTTAAATCGGTTACTCACTCCCGCTGTACTTTGGCACCCAGCGAACGGTGGGAGGTAGACCGTTGATGTTGAAGTGCTTGCCGTCAAACTGAGAGCACTGCTCCTCCCGGAAGTCTCTCTGCCCCCGGGGACAGGGCTCAGTGTTGCACGACTTGAACTTCATCCTGCGCCCCACACAGAACTTGCCTCCATTTCTGGGCCTGAGACACAAGAACTTTATTAGAACATGTCTTCTACAATCACTTACCTTAACTTACACATAACTATGTTATACATATACTGTATATATATACTTGCACTTTCAAAGGGTATTGGATCGTTTTGACTGTTGCCCATGTTTATTGGGACAGATCAGACCTATGCCCAAGAAACTGTTGTTGCTTTGACTGTTACTCCAGCTTGTTATGACTGGTGTCAGACTTAAAACAGATGGGTATAGCTCAACAGTACAGCCGTGGCCAAAAGTATTGGGAGCGACATACATTTTGTGTTTGCAAAGCTTGCTGGGCATAAAATGACTGCTAACATAATTTCAGTAAATCATATCATCAGCATAGGGGAAAGTGTGAACTAGTTCTAGCCAGGTAAAATAACTCTATCATTCTGATTGGATTTTAAGAGCAGATTGACTTTTTGCATATATTGAAAGTTTTTGCCCCAAAAAAGCTTTACAAAATACGAAATGTGCCTTATTGTGATTCCAGTATTCTATAGAAACGTGAAAATATTTTCTTCAAATACTGAACCAGCAAACTTTGCAAAACACAACATTTGTAATTGCCAAAACTTATGCCCACGACTGTAGAGCTTTAGACTGCAGATCAAGAGGTGGCAGGTTTGAATATACACCCCCCCCCCCCCCCCCCCCCCACCGACGCCCCCAACGCCACCATCACTTGGATTATTAAAGCACCAGCTAAATGAACACTCTATTATTATTGTTTGGATTATTAATAATTCTAATATTATAATTACTATTCTATGTTATTATTTAAATGAATACATTATCATTATTAATACATTATTTGTTATACAAAAACTGTGTTTCTGACAGGAGACTCTTACACAGGCTTGTTGCATTCCCGGAAGGTGCTCCTGGTGCCTCCTCCGCAGGTTCTGGAGCACACACTGTAGAGCCCCCAGGTGCCCCACTCCCCGTGGACCGGACGCAGGTCCAGCTCCTTGTTCACACACATCCCATGTCTGCAGTACTGTGATACACAGCACACACACGCGCACACACAGAGACACACACACACACACACACATGAAAACAGAGCCATGCAGTGTATACAGTACACACACAGTCTCCAATGCTTGAGAGTGTATTGTGTCACTCCGACTGTGAGTTCAACTCAACAGGCTAAAAGGCACCTCAGAGTGTAAACTCAGTCCGGTGCAGATTTAGCACCAGCACAGCTGGGCGTGTTGCCCCTCCATCCCTTCCTAATCCTCAGGTTAGGCGTAAAACTATACCTTAAAAGAAAACTTGGGGCGACGCTAATCCTGCTATCAGTTACCCCAAAGGAATGCTTCCAAGTTTTCCAGCTGTGGGAATAAGAGGCTAGCCTAGCCTAGCCTACAGTAACATCGGGTTGCACTGGTCCGGGTCTGGGTGGCAGCGATGGAGCCCGAGTGTCAGTGAGAGGAACCAGAGCGAGTGCTCTGCACACTGCAACACTTCCACGTTGTCAGGTTTTATTACATCACGGATTGACCGAGGGGGCAGCCAATAAAATCTTCAAATGCTCCCAGGCTTTGGTCTGAATGAGGGAAGCCAGATCCGCTGTTAAATTCCTCCACCGCTGCTGTCACATGCCCTTCTCGCTTGTGGACAGCAGGAGATTAAAAGCCAGCAATCTAAGCCTCACGGTGATAAGGTGATGGCCTTTCATCGGAAAAACATGGAAACTGAAAACGGTCCATGAGACATATCTCAGACTATCTCAGACCATAGGACACCCACTCATTAAGAGATGACAGCACGCACTGCAGCATGATGCACATTCACATTGATTTAAAACCCCTCTCACATGGACTCTATCAATCCGATTCCACTGTGAGTTTCGGCCGTCGGACGCTCTCCCCATTCCTGACACACGGCGCCAGCCCCATGCCAGGGCTTCTCGCAACGCGCTGAAAGAAGCCCCAATTCCACTGTGTGTGTAACCAAATCTCCCCCTACACGGGCGAAGATAGCGGAGGGTCCTTTTCGTCGAAAGAATGCAGGACAAGACGGCGTCTGTCTGGGTGCGCAGACGTCCGTCCGGGGCGCACAGGCACAGGGAGCGGTGGCACGGCGATAAGGGAAACCCTAGAGCTCTGATAAGAGAGGAACACGGCTTATTACAGCCCCGACATCGGAAGCAGTCTGCTGCACACTCAGGCGCAGGACGTCCCGGGACACTGTGGACCACACTCGGGGCTCGGCCGTGGGATGTTTTGAGACCTTTGTACGCTTCCACGTGTGTTGGAGTTACTGTGTTCGTTCAACCAGGGGTCCAAGGATTCCCCAGAGGTATGATCTCACAGCTGTGTTTTCATTTGGACTTTGGCCCAGTCGAGCCTGCACACATACAGTACTCCCCCTGTTGAACGGAGCTGGGTTATACACTGTACAAACATCCCATACGTCTCCCTAATGACATGATCAAGTGTTTCCCAGTCGATGTCGTCTGCAGGGATTTGAGTGCAGGATGCCCTGTGTGTGCCTCAGCATAATGCTCTATGAGCTAAGAGATGACCTGGGGTAACATACACACACCCACACACATTCACTCAGGCACAAACACATTCAGCCACTCAGGCACACACACACACACACACACACACACACACACAGGCAAACACACACACATACAAATGATTTGGAAGGGCCAGTGTGCCTGGGTCTAGTGTAACTCATGTTAAAGACCAATGATTGAGTATAAAGGCTATGCACCCTGACAGGCAGGTGTTAACTGGCCTGGAGCATGAAGCAAACAAGATTATCAGAACATGACGCACGTTCCCCCCCCCCAAAAACTCAGCACTCCCAGTCCCTTTAGTAACACTGTTAGCAATGAATTGTGAGCAATATTTTATTTGCTACAATTCATTTCCCAAAAGACATGGAAATGAATGTACTAAACCAAACCACAAACACATGATTGGACACAAATGGGTTCGACACATTAAGAAGAAGAACTGGGCCCTTGAGGTAGAGCACACACCCACATCCAGGACGTGGGATTCCAGGAGAAAACACCAAACGGAACACCACGGAAGACGGTATGAGAAGCATTCAGAGCACTCAGAGGACTAGCATCAACAAAGCCTGACAATACAACACGGAGCCAGGTATGACAGCTTACTGACCTTGACCCTCCAACCAACTTTGTTTTTTTCGACAGGGTCCCCCCCTCCCCCTCGCTTCAGCACCCACCCCCTCCCTCCCTCCCTCCCCTGACAGAGTACGGATTGTCTGCCAAGACCTAAGTGTGCCCCCCGTTTCAGTTCGTCTCCCCCTCCCCTCCCTCTCCTGCTTTCTCTCCCTCTCCCTCTCCCCCTCCATCTCCCCTCCCTCTCATGCTATCTCTCCTGCTACTGTACCTCTCCTTCTCTCCATCCCCCTCCCTCTCCTCTCCTTCTCCTCACCTCACCTCCGTCAACCCTCCCCCTCCTGCTCCTCTCAGCCCGGTCGGTGGGGTGGTTGGGGGTGGATGGGAGGGGGGGGGGGCGGGGGTTGTATGGGGCTGGCTGGGACCACCACAGCGTGACTGGGCGGTGAAGCCTGAGGAACTGTCAAACACAGGGGACCGGCTGTCAGAAAGGACTAAACCTTCGGTAAGCCTTTAAGGCATTCCACTCCCTGCTGGGACTCACTGTTTACAACCGTTTTGTTTGGCTTGAAAAGGTGAGGTGAATGAAGGAAAAGACACCGAACTTTTCAAAAGGTGGAGGGTGGAAAGAGAAAGGAAAAAAACAAAACACAACTGCCTCGACTGCGTGTGTGCGTGTTTGCATGGATGTGTGTGTGTGTGTGTTCAGTGCGTGTGTGTGTGATCTGAACGAGAAAGCATCTGGGGGCCATTCCAATTAGCCTCTCTCTGTCTCGTGCACAAATACAGCCTTGAAAAACACCGATGTGAAAAGAGTCTTGGTAAAGTTAGCACAACTGTTTGGGGTTCAGGCCCGGGCTCTCCTCGAACAATTGTCGAAATGAGTCCTCAGTTGGGACTGCAGTGAGACATTTGAAGGACTTGTGAGAGAAACTGGCCCAGCTGTCGCTAGCATGTGTTTAAAATTAGGAATTTCCCAAACACACAAACACATGGACCCACACGAGCACGCACACACATGCACACATGGAAATACACACATGCACACATGGAAATACACACACACACATGCACGCGTGCCCAGAAATACACAAGCGCGCACGCACTCACTCACATGCAAGTACACCCACACGCACCCACACACACACACTCTCACACAGCGGTAATCAACGTTTAAAAGATAAAGCCCACTAGGCTGTAAATAGAGCAGAGTTAGCCACAAGGGCTAAGCTAGTGTCAGGGGAAGCCTCTGCAGCATCTGCTTGCTGGAGTTCAGCTGGCTGGTTTCGAGGTTGCGCCCTGTAATTGTGAGGAAGCTGCTCAGAGAGCGCATCGTTTCTCCTCAAGCCATACATCAGAGCTGGAATGAGAGGGCAAAGACTGATTTAAAAACCTCCCACTCTCTCATTTTAACACGGCCATTTCCAAAAAGCGTCACCTTTCATGTCTCTGGTTCTCACAGCTCTGGGTTGGAGTTCAGTCCGGCCACAGCAGGAGAACATTTGGAGTCGTGTCCCTGACGCCACTGTGACCAACACCACATCCATCTACACCCCACAGATGAACAGCACAAGAGCCCAAACTCCACAGGGAGCAATAAATCTAACGACCACCATGTAAGATGTTCAATATGCAGGGTGCAAGTCAGCATATTACAGATGGTCGGAAGATGCTGTCATTTCACTTCAGGGATTTGGAATGCTTTGGTATTCTGACAGACAGGTTATTGTAGAAGTGTCAGGCGAGAGAGAAGGGGCTGGATGTTTGTGCTGGAGGAAGGGAGGGAGAGGTTCTGGATGGGGGTCAAAGGGAAGGCGTGGCTGAGGACGCTCCTCGCTCCTCCGAACTCCGAACATGAGTGACATGTTCGCACGTCCTCACGCGAACAAGGACAGAGGGATGTTGTTACAGTTAGGGGAGCCAGCCCACGTCCTCACACATACACACACATTCAGACATGCACACATACATACAGACATACTCGCATACGTACAGACAGACATACAGACACACACACACACACACACTAGGTTGTCCTTAGTCTGAATGAGCAATTCTCTCAGCTGTTCCATTCGTCTGGAACTTTGTCTGCACTTCACACACACTTTTACCTTTGGCGGTGTTCCTCTTTCATTTTACAAGAACACTCCTCTTATCTCTTTATCTCTCTGTCTTCATCTCTCTCTGGCATAGCTAGCATTCTTTTTAAGGATGATGAAAATGTAAATGAACAAAATCAAATCAACCCCCTACAAAGTATCAAAACAGACCCCACTCCCGCTCTCCGTAACACAGAACTCCATTCACTACTCAGATGTACTGTCACATTATTCCAGGAGAACATTACAGTGAGCATCCCCGAAGACAACAATTCACTTGTTCCCCCAGATCCTGCAGTCTGTCTGTGATGACGGGTGAATCAAAGTGGTAACATCCTGAAAACATCCAGAGATTAGCCCAGAGTGACATCAATGTGAGCCCCAGTCCAGAGCTCCAGCTCACAGCACTGCACGACAAGTCTGTCAGGGTGCCAGGAACACTGAGCCAACAGCAGGCACCCCGCGCCAACTCTCCCGTCTCTCCTTCTCTCTTTCTTTCCCTTTCTATCCTTTTCTATCTATCTATCTTTCTCTCTCTCTTCTTATCTCTCTTTCTCGGCTTTCTGTCTCTCTCCCCTTCTCCCCCTTCTCTCTCTCTCCCTCTCTCTCTCCTTCTCCCTCTCTGTCTTTCTCTCTTTCTCTACTGCCTGGCTTTTCAAGACCTCACTATCATTCTCTAATTGGCTGAAACCAGAGCAGGTTACAGCTCGGAAGAATGTTCTGGAAATCAGAAGCAAAGACTTCCTTTTTTTTATGACACAAGTTGTCCTAGGAAAATGATCTGTCTGGAAATATTCCATTTTGTCTGAGGTAGAGAACTCAGAGATTGAGAAGATCTTAGAATTTGACACAATGGGAATATCCACTGCACTGTGCTAAACAGAACAAATAAAAAAAGATTCAACAAAGATGCCTGTCAGACATAACCTCCAACCTGTACATCAGGCCACTGGCAATGGACAGCAGCTCAATAACTGCTGGACAAGGAAGGGAGACGACAAAACATTTTAGTTCATTCAAGTTCAGCCTCCATTGTTCTCCTTGCCACCCACCAAGCTACTTTAAGGCTACGTGGTGAGAAGCAGAGAGAGAGAGAGCACCTCAAAGAAAGCCAGGGAGAAAGAGAGGGGGGCGGGCGGGCTCTGGATATGGTGGCAGGCGGGGCTTTGGGGCGGGTGACAGATCCTGATTGACCGTACTAGCCTGGCCCCGCAGAGCCAGGGTCCTTTTGAACGAGAAGGGGAGGGGGGCGGGGGGGGGGGGGGGGGAGGGGGGAGAAGGGCGGTGGTGGTATTTATAGACAACAAGTGATGGGATGCCCTCGTTAGCGCACGGCCCACTGGGCCAGATGACAAGACACGCCGCCGCGGGGTCATGTGACCGCATTATTCACTCCAGCGCCCTTGCAAGAGTTGTAGAGAGGGAGGGAAGGAGCCAGGGACAAGAGGGGGAGAATGAACGAGGGAGGAGAGAAGGAGCGAGGGAGGAAAGGGGGAGAGCAAGGGAAGGGAGGAAGGTTGCAAGCAAGGAGAGAAGGTAAAGAGGCATGGAAAGCGATAGGAAAGAGAGAAAAAGAGACAGAGAGACAGAGAGAGAGAGAGAGAGAGAGAGAGAGAGAGAGAGAGAGAGAGAGAGAGAGAGAGAGAGAGAGAGAGAGAGAGAGAGAGGGGGACATGACCTCAACATAGTGCCCTACTTCCATCCAGTTGTACACAAACAAACTTGTTCTCACCAACTGCCCCCATTCACTAACACAGACTCAAAGCACAAACTCTATGACTTGTTTAGAAAAGAAACTCCACTAAGGTAAGAATTAAACACACAGGCAGGTTGACAGATGCTTTTTTTTTCAAATTTAAGCCAAAAAATTTGCCAGAGATGATGTTTCCTTTTAATGGGTAGGAATGACAGTGGGCCATGTCTAATGATAGGTTGGAGGAGATACTTAGAGAAGCAGCTATGGTTACAAAGATAATACCTCACTATAAACACACACACATACTCACACATACATGCACACACATACTCACACACACACACACACACAGCCTGGCTGTATCCTCTAAACCGGGCCTCCCTCGGGCCCAGCAAATGCCTCTGAAACAGGGACCTGGCCCTCAAGCCCCCTAACCTAAACCTGAACCCCAGCCCCATGACTTATCTCTCAGACAGAGTGAGAGAGAGAGGGGGGGAGGGAGAGAGGAAGGGAAAGATAACCAGAGATTAACAGACAGAGAAAGAGAAACAGAGAGATGGAGTGAAAGAGACAGAAAGACAGAAAGAGACAGTCAGTCAGTCCATTAAGAGAGAGAGAGAGAGAGATAGATTGAGAGATGAAGGGGGGTGTTATTGTAAAGAAAGGTTCAAAAAAGTAATTTGAATTCAACAGAGAAGAATGGTGCCTTCCAAGCTGAATATGTAAATGAACACACACACACACACAGTCCCACACATAAAAAGATTCTGAGGAGGCAGGTGGGAGCTGGTTCAGTGTGCCCTAGTCGCTTTCAAGTGGCCCCTCTTCAAAGAGGCCCCGCCTAGGGATGACACCAACCCCTCCACACCACACACACACACACCAGATAACCTGTCTAGAGACAATACCAGCCCCTCCACACCACACACACACACACCAGATAACCTGTCTAGAGACAATACCAGCCCCTCCACACCACACACACACACACCAGATAACCTGTCTAGAGACAATACCAGCCCCTCCACACCACACACACACACACATGAAAGGGGAAAACAATCCCACTTTAGGGGGTCGGGTCGATTCAGTCACTTAAGAGCACGACACTCATTGTACTTGTACCAGATTAGACGAGCCAGACTATGCGAAATGGAGTTATTAACGCAGATCTTAATCCTGTGATGACTGGCACTTCTGATAACTTGTTTGGTGTGTGGATAGATTCTCTACATGTGAAGGCCACATATTTTGCGGAGAAGACACTGAATATATATTGTTTCTTGACCGACCACAGAAATACTGTTAGAACTATACACTTCTAATCCTTGATCTTTCGCAGTATTTTCTACAGGCACTGTTTGTCTGTCCTTTTGGATTAAAGTATTTGCTAAATGAATACAATGTAATGTAAGGAACATACACCAATGACCAAAATCTTACACCCTCTTCTTACTGAAGCGTCTCCCACATCACTGTTAATGAGACAGGGAGAGAAATGGGAGTTCCTATGCCACAAGTGATACAGTATACTGTCGCTGTTTTAGTTGGATTAAGGTGTTAGCCATCCCCAGTTAACTTCTTTCAAGTCTAGTAACGCTAGAGAAAGCCAGTGAGACATAGACATTATGGAATTACATTGGGCCACACAGAGATTTTGACGGTCTAGCTAGACTTCTAAGGGGATACGGGTTACCCCACTGACACACAGTATGCACACACTCAAACAGACATTAGGCACATTAGGCCTCTCTCATCCTCTTCTCATCCTTCCTCTCGCCTCTTCCTTTTCCTCGTTCCTTACCTCCTCTCCTCCTCCCTCCCTCTCTCTCTCTCTCCCCCCCTCCTCCATTTGTCCTCCCTCTCTCTCTCCGTCTCTCTCTCTCCCGTCCTCCCTCTGTCCTCCTCCCTCTCTCCTACCTCTCCTACTTTTCGGAATCATTGATGTGAGGTCTTTCTGTGAGAGCCGGCCTCCGCCTTGGGCTCTGTTACTGCCTGCCCACTGACCCGCTCCCTCGCCTTTTAAATAGGTTTTAGGGTCACAGGTTCAGAACAAGGTGACTCAACTGTGAACGGCGTGCGGCATCTACTTTCAAAGGACCTGCGATCTCACCTCTCCCTCTCTCTCTCTCTCTCTCTCTCTCTCTCTCTCTCTCTCTCTCTCTCTCTCTCTCTCTCTCTCTCTCTCTCTCTCTCTCTCTCTCCCTCTGTCTCTCTCTGTCTCTCTCTCCCTCTGTCTCTCTCTCCCTCTCTCTCTCTCTCTCTCTCTCTCTCTCTCTCTCTCTCTCTCTCTCTCTCTCTCTCTCTCTCTCTCTCTCTCTCTCTCTCTCTCTCTCTCTCTCTCAACCCTCTTCCCCCCCCCTTACCTCTCTTTCCTCAGCGCTACATTGTTCACCCCAAAGCTAATAAGGACAGCATCCCAAGGCCATGAAGAATGAGGGCTAATGGGGGGCTGGGGTCGAGGCTAAAAAGCCTCCAGGTTATTCACAATTCGTATCACCTGACTACATTTTCATGGGTTAGATAGAGGACAAACTGTGTAAATAATGAATGGAGTGATATTAGTTTCCATGAGTTATACTGATTTTCAAGGTGTTCAGAACAAGGGGTGGGGGGCAAAGGGGAGTGGGGGGGGGGTGCAGAGTCAGTGCTGCTTCCATTGAGAAGAGTCTCAATGTTACGCGTGTGAAGGACAAACTAGCCTGATGATGGACGGAAACCAGTGTTGATTCAAGACAATATTCACTTCAGAGAGTTTTGTTTGCGATAGCCGTAAACTTTCTTTTATTACCGTGGACATAAATGAGCCACCAAAATAGAAATCTGAGTTATATTATGAATAGCATTTTATATTTTCACAGCACGGCAGGAGTAAATATGTAAAGATTGTTTCATACCATTCCATGTCCACAGTCAGTCCCATCAGCCAGGGGCATATGCTGAGTGCGACACCCTTTGTGTTCCCCCTCCGAACTCGTGCACCACAGCCTCTTGCACTGTTTCTATATGTGGACAGAGGAGAAACAGAGTTGCATTGGGGACATTAAACAGTGTTACACATCTTCATAACTTGTCCAGCACTTGAAGATAATAACTGACCAGTGCTCACACCAAACAATGAATCTGGAACATTGACAGAAGTGTGTGGGCAGTTCCAGCGGAGTCCCTCGCTGACTTTTCCAGCCATCTGAGCGGCAGCAGCCTACAATTAGCCACACATAACTCCTGGAGTCTCCAGGCGCAGTCATCGACTTTAGGGCCATAATCTTCTTGCCTCTCATGTAGTTCAGCATTAGGATGTGTTCAGTGAAGAGAGACAGTTTGCAGGCTGAGCAAAGCTAATTGTCTCATAAAACCGTAAAAGCTGTCAGTCATAGACAGATCATTCAGAAGCAGGGCTGGGCTGTGCGCAGTCACCGCCAGTAGACTAATGGGTAACATGAATGAGAAGTGTCAAGACTTCCATCTCACTAGGTTTTGGAGGACACTCCTTATTTCTTCTTTTAGCAGACTCGTTTTCCAAAGCAACGTACAGAGAGGGATTCTGAACCTGCCACCTCTTGACTTGCACTGAAAAGCTAAACCTATCCCGCAACGTATTGTTATCTCAGGTTGTGTCATGGAAGAATGCTGGCTGGTTATTTTTTTAATGGTAATATGAGACAGGGAGGAACCGGATCCTGGACCCAAGATCAGCAATCCGTCTTTGGGATGCTCTTTAAATACAGCCCCTGGATTGGAGGCCTACAGGCTGGCTGTATGGTTTACTCACCATGTAAGGGCAGACTTGAGAACCAGATCCAAACATCAGCTCACACTGTCGGTTGGCATTGTAGATCTGACCAGGGAAGTGGACGGGCAACTCATAGGTCCGGCTCACAGGCTCGTCCAATAGGCACTCTCCGTAGCCAGTGCTGAAAGGTTACAAACAAAAACACATGCCAAAAAAAACACATACTTTATTGTGTACAAGAACTCAAGGCATTCTTATACATCTTCTACTGTTAAAACAAATTGCAAACCTGCCATCATTCATACTGAGGAAGTCCTAAACGCCATGTGTCACGTCTTTGTAAAACATAATGGCAATGTAAACAGCTTCTGTCATCCGTTCCCGACAGATCGCACTTAGATCTGCACAGGGGGCGGTCTGTTACCTAACGGTTTGATTGATACCACTTCAAATCAATGGCTGGTTGGTGAGTGGCAGCACCATGAACTATGCCGTCAAACATCAGCGAGTGGATAAAGGCACTTCTCCATACTGACACAGAGACCCAGGTCGACCACATGTTTGTCTAAGAGCATTTCTTTATGGAGCAGAGTAAACGGGGGATTTGGAATAATAAAGCACCTTTTATTGAGTTGCGCTGCTGCTTATACTGGGCCCAGCTACTTGGTGTAAAATGAATAATTGTATGTCAGCCACACCCTAACCCTACAGTACTGCACTCTGAAAAGACTACAAAAGCACAGCTGGACCAAAATGTCCCCATACCAAGAACCGCTAGCCAGTTTGAAAAGACTCACAAAAACTTTGTCAAACACCATTTGCTCCAAAGATAAAAGAAAAAGATTCATTTTTTTTGTCTTCTGTTTACTTTGTGACCGTAAAAAGGAAACAAGCGATGAGGTGCTATAGAATGTATACTTACGTGACATGTCGGCGCAGTTTTTACAATTTGTCCCTTGTGTGTTTGGAGTTAAAAACCCTGTTCCATACAGTACCAGCTGATGTGACGAGGACGGTAATTACACAGGCTTATCTGGTGTTACCGCTGCGGTTGTCTTTCATTTACACACACACACACACACACACACAATGTAAGAAGCCTTTGTTGTGCTCCAGAACGTGCTGGTGGAATGAGCATGAGGAACAGTAAGCTGTGGGATGACAGGTGCGAGAGGGAGACTGTCAGGGCGACAGGGGATCCCAGAGAGGCTCCATGCAGAGGCATCTTTCACCAGGTCACGTCATTGGCTAATCAGGGCCCTGAGACCTTACAGAGACCCTTTCTAAAAGACAGGAGGGACAGGGGGAGGAAAGAGGACTTTGATTAAGAGGCAACGATTCTTTTAAGGGGAAATCAGCTGACGAGGTAGATTGTCAAGAAAGGTGATTTGTGGGACTTCCCCTCTAGCACCAAGGATGAAATGATTACACACATGGCAACCATTACCTGACTGCTTTAAAGTGAGGTTATTTCGAAAATGATGTCAGGTTATCTCAGTATCGGGTTCCATGAAGGCCTGTGTTTCTGATGAGAAGGTAAGGCTTAGGAGGACTTTATGTATACTGTACAATGAGAAGAATATATAGTTTTTTTTGTGATGTAATGAGTTGTTTAGGAGTTATTTATTAAAGGAGTTACCTTATTTTGAATGAATGTGAAAGAAAATTGACCATGTGTAGTTATGCGTAATAACAATACATAAAAAAAGTGCACTATTTGTCACTTTGGATTAGTGTCTTCCAACTAAATAAATTGTTATATGCAAATAGACGTGGGTTCCCTGTGCTACGGGATGTTAGCCTAATTCTATAAGTATGCTCTGGAGCACAGGGATGGAAAATGACAGGGCTTCAGCACCACCAACGCTTATGCGGTTTACACTCAAGTGTACACATCAATTAGCAGGTGGCAACGCCGACAAGATTTGCATTTTATCTTTATGCACGGTTTTGTGGGCTCAAATAGTCTGGCAGGCTGCCGCGGCGGGAATGAATAGGCTCTTTATATTGAGGCATACGCATAATAATACAGCTAAAACACACTGGGGGGATTTTCATCAGACCTTCAGGTGCGGACACAACGGGGGTCCACTTCTTATTAGTTCACCGCTAGAGAGGAGGGAGGCGGGAGGAGGGGGGCGGGGGGAGAGAAAGGGGGTAGCGAGAGAGAAAGAGAGAGGGGTGGGAGAGAGGTGAGAGGCAGAAGGAGAGCGAGGTGAGGGCTATGGTGACTTGTGTGAAGCAGCAGGGAAGGTTGGGGGGGGTACATTTGATGAGACCCACCATCTTCAAGCTGTCAAGAGAGAGTGGGGCAGACTGAAGGACACTTCAGGAATAATGGTCAGTGAAAACATTAGTGTACTTGACCAGGTCCATCTGGAGAGGAGTGGACGTGGCGTCTGGATCAATGCAGCTCTTTGTTAACGTGGGCGACTTCAAAAGCTGAGGGGCTAAGCTCTCCAGGACCTTTCCCATCACTGGTATACTGAGACCAACACTCTCTCTTCATCCCTCTCTCTCTCTCTCTCTCTCTCTCTCTCTCTCTCTCTCTCTCTCTCTCTCTCTCTCTCTCTCTCTCTCTCCCTCTCTCTCTCTCTCTCTCTCTCTCTCTCTCTCTCTCTCTCTCTCTCTTTCACCCTCTCTTGCTCTCTGACTCTTTCCATCTCTCCCTTCTCCATAACTTTCGGTCTCCTCTGTCTTTCTCCCTCTCTCTCTCCCTCTTCCTTCATCCCTCCTCACCAACTGTTTCTAAATATTACCGCTGTTAAACAAATCTGTGGTCCTCTTCATACATGGAAGACACATTCATGACGTCCAGTTGACATTTAACTCATCCTCACACACTGAGCACAAAGGCATTCCGCATAACACGGTAGGAGATCCGAATATTCCACGGCTGAAAATGAAGAGGCTCTTGTCTTGTTTCGCTCATTTGTCCACCCGACCACTCGAGTCTCTGGGTTTGCACGACGGAAACTATGCGGCGCCCTTTGCGAGGCGTCAGAGTGCGTGGCCGCCACGAAGCTCCCAAGATGCAACTGGTCAACAAGGCAGCCTTTTGTTGCACACTCTCTCCACAATCAACAGAGGAGGGGGGGACAGATCAAAGGGTCACGTCCAGGGGGAAAATCTAATTATAACTGACATTTCCCATCTTAAAGGGAAGCCCTTCACAGAGGTTGGTGGTCACCGCTTGGCTTTGGAGCCCCATGAATGAGCTGTTGCCCCGCGTTACCATTTTGGCGGGGAAAGCACGCAGAGCGACTAAATGACTGTTTGTCCGGAAGGATCTCTACAGAGAGAGAAATAGTGAAAGAAAGAGATGAGAGAGATGAGATAGAGAGAGTGAGAGAAAGCAAAAGAGGAGAGAGAGAGAGACAGAAAGAGAGAGAGAGATTGAAAGAGAGACAGAGAGAGGGGGGGGGGTTCTGCCTGAGTGGAGAGACAGCAGAGGATCAATCGCCCAGGTCAACTGAGGAAGACCTTCCTTTTCAAACAGGAAATAGTGTCTGGAGCCAGACAATAACAACATGTCCACACTGTTTAAACACATTTTCCCTACACACACACACACACACACTCTTTCTACACTTGCACACTCACTTTTCCTCACACATACACACACACTCTCCCTACACACACTTTACACACAAACACACTCCACACACTCCCTAAACACACACACTCCCTACACTTACACACTCCCTACACTTACACACTCCCTACACACACACACACTCCCTAAACACACACACTCCCTATGCTCACTCAGTAGCAGGAACTAAAAAACAAACAGCTTTTATTTATCCATTCAGGGGTCAGATGGCTGAGGTTAGGGAGTTGGGCTATTAATCAGAAGGTTGTTGGTTCGATTCCCGGCCGTGCAAAATGATGTTGTGTCCTTGGGCAAGGCTCTTCACCCTACTTGCCTCAGGGAGAATGTCCCTGTACTTACTGTAAGTCGCTCTGGATAAGAGCGTCTGCTAAATGACTAAATGTAAATGTAATGTAGTTCAGAGACAAAATGTTCATGTACAACTTTGAAAGAAGGCGTCAGCTAAAAAATGACTTGGGCAGTCATTCAGTGAGTTTGTCAGAACCCAAGAGGCCGAAACAGGAAGAGGAACCTACTCCAGAAACTCGGTGATGTACTTGCGGCTGCACTTGGACCAGGACCAGGGGCTGGCATCGTAGTTCAGCGTGGGCGCCATGACGTGATACTGGTGCTTGATGCCCGCCTCCCGGCACTTGGGGTTGTCGTCGTGGGGCATGTTGAACCTGCCAGGAGGGAGAGATGAAGGGAGGGATGGAGAGAGGGAGAGAGGGAGGGAACACACAGAGAGAACGATTAGGGAACGGTCCGCTCAATGGATCAGCCACAGCAAAGGGGATAAATGTCAGAAGATTTATAATCTGCCTTTTTTAACAAGGGATAACCTCGGAACCCTTTGTGAACCACCCCTCCCCACACACACGCACGCACACATACCACACACACACACATACGCATGCACACACGCGAGAAAGAACACACACAAGACATACATAGACACACATGGACAAACAAGCATAAATGCACACACACAAGCTCCTCACGTGTCTATCAACCCGTTTCAAAATGCCTCGATAGCCTTCTACAGAGCACTACACAAGAGAACACCAGAGCTCTCACTATCGTGTCCTGTGGGACCCGCACAATCACCTCACCATGGCCTACATGCTTGTCCCTGGCACCTCACACTCACCTCCGCTGGGTCACAGGTCACAGGTCACGATCTCACGGAGCTTAGATCTGAAGGACAGAGACTGGCCACCCAGGGCAAAGTCTTACAAAACTCACATGCTGCCCCAAGACTTGAACTGATACAGCATAGACTGACCTATTCTGAGTCATAAATGAAAAAATGTCAATGTGAAAGATGTACTCAGTTTCACATTGGGAGTGATGGATTCAGCTAATCTGAATAGAGAAATCTGGGATGTCCAGAATAGCGCAGTCCGTAGAGGATTTCCTGTCCTGTTAAGACTGTCGTCCGGAGGATGAGGTCGGCCTACATCTCCTCAGACACACACACACACACAGCTGCGTAGTGTTTATTGCAGGATGTGGGGCTGTGCAGCGACTCAGCTGGGGCCGAGCCAGGCCACCACACAAACAAGGCAGGAGAACAAGGCTGACATGACTGGGCGCTGGGAGACTGGGGGGCTGGGGGACTGGGGGGCGGGGGGCCAGGGGACTGGCCCCAGGGGACTGGGGGGCCAGGGGACTGGGGGGTTGGGGGGCTGGGGGCCAGGGGAATGGGGGGCCAGGGGACTGGCCCCAGGGGACTGGGGGGCCAGGGGACTGGGGGGTTGGGGGGCTGGGGGCCAGGGGAATGGGGGGCCAGGGGACTGGGGGGCCAGGTGACTGGGGGCCAGCTCGGCCGTGCAGTGGCCTGCCTCTGGCCTGTAGTGATCTCCTCACAAGCACAGCAAAAAAATTGGGGGATACTGAAAAGAGCATGCATGAGAAACCAGGATGAAATACTGAGAATGGGCCTTTTCACCTTGATTAGGTAGTAAATCTGAGAATTGTGGCCGTTTGGCTGTCTTCGAGATATACTGGTGAGGATCAATCAAGATAAGTGGGATTACAGCAAACAGCTGCTTGTTTTCGGTATCCCCACTACCTTTAGTATTGGGATCTCTACTTGGGTCACAACAGACTTGTTTGAATATCAGAGCAGAGCGCCACACTTTCCTCTAGATCTGGCAACGCTAAACATCTGAGAGTCTCAGTAACTGAAACACCCCTCACTGGCTATTTAGTCCTCGCTCCCTGTGTTTACAAGGACACACTGTGCCATGTCACAGTGTGGAGAGCAGGATGGGAGCTCAGCAGAGCTGCTTCCAGCTGGGAGCTTCATAAATAACCCTCCCAGACAGCCAGCCAGGGGATACAGTTCCAGCTTTTGTCAGCAGTGTTGAGAGACAGCTGGACAGAGTCAGTGTTGAGGGTCAGCTGGACAGTGTTGAGGTACATCTGGACAGGGTCAGTGTTGAGGGTCAGCTGGACAGTGTTGAGGTACATCTGGACAGGGTCAGTGTTGAGGGTCAGCTGGACAGGGTCAGTGTTGAGGTACAGCTGGACAGGGTCAGTGTTGAGGGTCAGCTGGACAGGGTCAGTGTTGAGGTACAGCTGGACAGGGTCAGTGTTGAGGTACAGCTGAACCGTGTTGAGGAACATCAGAAGCCTGTCACCTCCTAGAGGGCCTTGGGAGCCCCCACACTAGGAAACAGACATGCATGCACACCTGGACACGCATATGGAGGTACACACATGCACAGACGCAGACACAAACATACGTGCGGACACAGACCCAAACACATTCCTGCAAAGATGCAGACACACACACACACACATCACCCCTCCCACACCAATGCCCCTGCAGACACAGGAGATGAATTACAGTAGCTTAACGCTTGGTGATGGATCACTTCTCTGTCACGGGATTAACCATCACAACTCTTCCAAATTTATCACAGTCAAAATCAAAACCATATTGCTCAACCCTGTGACCTCATCGACTCCGCCAGTCTGCTGGGGCCTCATGCGTCCAGGAAATTGAACTGCCAATAAAGTTTGCGTGTCTTTGGGATATATATCTTGAAACAATACGAATATCTCTCACGGAGGGCTCTAACGACGTCTCAAAATGGTCTGGGGTCATTATTCGTGATCAAACATCATTTGATGATTGAGAACTTTATAATCCCTGTCTGTGTCACCTTTGAATTGCTATCGAGTAACTACAAATCTCTAAAAGGGCCCAAGTTGGCCGTTTGTAATCACACCAAGAGTCACCTGAGAAAGGCCTCCTTTCCATTAAGGAGAAAGCTTTGGGCTTTAGTGTCTTTAATCTGCAATACTCTGAGAGAGTCTTACTACCTGACACTGGCTTTCCCAGAGAGCTAAACACTCAGAGAAGGCTTGTGAATGCAGCGATTAACCGTGCCGAGAGGCAAAGCCAACTGGCTGTCCAGCTGCTTGAACTTTAGCATAAACAGTTTCAGGCAGGGGGCCTCCGGGCCCTGACCGGCCTTCTGCTGCCTTCTACTGCGTTCTGCTGCGTTCTGTTGGGTTCTACTGTTTGCTGCTGTGTTCTACTGTGTTCTGCTGTGTTCTGTTGGGTTCTACTGTGTTCTGTGGTGTTCTGCTGTGTTCTACTGTGTTCTGTTGGGTTCTACTCTGTTTTGCTGTGTTCTGTTGGGTTCTTCTGTGTTCTGTTGGGTTCTGCTGTGTTCTGCTGTACTCTTCTGCCTTCTGCTGTGTTCTACTTTATTTTGCTACATTCTGCAGTATTCTACTGCATTACGCTGTGTTCTGCTGTGCTCTGCTGAGTTCTGCTGTGTTCTGCTGCGTTCTGCTGAGTTCTGCTGTGTTCTGCTGCGTTCTGCTGCGTTCTGCTGCCTTCTACTACCTTCTACTGTGTTCTGCTGTGTTCTACTGTATTTTGATACGTTCTGCAGTATTCAACTGCATTACGCTGTGTTCTACTTTGTTCTGCTGCATTATTCGGAGTTCTACTGCGTTCTTCAGCGCCACCACCGCCACAGAGAGGAATGTGTGAGCCAACAGGCCACAGGGACAGAGGGGGTAGAAGAATAACTGTCATTCTCATTCCACTGACTCACACTGGCTCCATTTACTAACAAGAACAACTGGGCCTGACTGAAGGCAAAGTTGTTGCATTCACGTCCAGGCTCCTGGAGAAGGAGGGGGGGGGGGGGGGAGACAGATTCATACACAGAGAGATTTAGTCCCCTCGTAACTCATCATTTCTGCACTGGGCCATGTTGGCTGGGAAGCGACTGCTGCAGTCACCACAGAGAGGCTCCCTGGGCATAAGAGAGTGGGTCCTGTGTTGTCTCGTAGCCGCTCGCACCACAAAGCGGCTCATTCATGCAGCTCGTCTTTCCGCTCACACATACGGCGACATCGCCTTGTTATGGAAACACACCGGAGCGAGGAGGCGTGTTATGATGACACAGTTATTACTCGGTCATAAAGACACACAGTGTGACCACATTGTGCGATGGGCTCGTGTTTCCGCAGTGCTCAAGACGGGGCATCTCGGCGTGATGTACCTGATCCTGAACGCTCACGCACCCAGGCCTCGTACAGTGTCGTGAACTGCACCGCAAGGCTGAATTCATTAAATAAGTGTTTATTTAATGCAGAGAAAACACTAATTATCTCCAAGTCCAAAACAGAGGCACCCTGCGGGCTTGTGTGTCTGCCACATCTGAAGCGCCCAGCGGTGACATTCACAGTAGCCAGAGACAGCACCTGATGCCTAGAGGGTTAACTCTGCCTGGTACAGCGAGGGTATTAAAACTGGCATGTTATTAAAAAAAATGGTGCTTTATTATGTTTTGCACCTGCGTGTGCTGTGCAATAAGTATAAGAGGGCTTTTGTGTGAGGGACGGGGTCGGGGGAAAAGGGTGGGGGGAGGGGGTGGGGGGGGGGGGGAGAAGGACAATCTGATGGAGGGCAGAGGGTCCAAAGGGAGTGTGTCTGTACGAATACTGAACATGTGTTGGAGGTGTGTGTGTGTGTGTGTGTGTGGGGGGGGGGGTTATGGTGTGTGTGTGTGTGTGTGTGTATGTATGGGGTGTGTGCATGTATGGAGAGTGCCTGCATACGTATGTGTACTGAGTGTGTGTGTGTGTGTGTGGGGGGGGGGAGGGGGGCTGTGTGAATTTGTGTCTGTGTATGTGTGCGTGTGTGTGTGTATGTAGTATGTGTGCGGGTGTGTGTGTGTGTGTGTACTTACACATGGCCTAGCTCGTGAGCAATGGTGAAGGAGGCGCTGAGTCCGTTCTCCTCGCTGATGGAACAGCTCCGGTAGGGGTCACACATGGTACCCAGCTCAGCCAGCCCTGCGGACACACACACACACATCACACACCCATACACCAAACAAACACACACACACACCCACCAAACACACACACACCTCATACACACACACACACACCCACACCAAACACACACCCACACCAAACAAACAAACACACACACACACAACATACACACACACGTCATACACCCACACACACACCCACACCAAACACACACACCAAACACACACACATCCACACCAAACACACACCCACACCAAACACACCCACACACCACACCAGACACACACACACACCAAACACACACACACACCGTACACACATACCTCATACACACACATACTTGAATGGAGCAGGCGAGGGAGACGAAAAAAAAAAGAAACTGCCCTGGTCTTTGGAAGGCGATTAAGCCATCAAACTTCTGTTCCGTAAGAGAGATTAGTGCTGCCCTGCCCGCCTTCCACCTCCCACTTCCCTCCCTCCTAACCCCCCTTCTTCGATACCACTCTGCTCTGTCACTGTTAGCTAGCCGACATCACAGACCTAAACTCACTACTGTACAGGAGCTGGGATAGGGGAGCCAATTACAGCGGCCGCATAAGATATGGAAACATTTCGAGACGACTGAAGGTGTGTGTTTACCCAACGTATCACACTTGTCTTTCGCTCGGCAGATGTCTTCCCTGTGAACAGAGTCAAAGGCGCAAAACATAATTATTGACAGTTTCAGGGCAAATGTTTGAGTCAGGATATAGATAAACACTTTATAGAAAGGGGTGAGGTGGGGGAGGTGTGGTGTGGGGGAGGTGAGTGTGAAAGGTGAGGCACGGGACGTCAGGGGGAGAAGGTGAGCGGTGGGAAGTGAGGTGTGGGAGGTGAGGTGGAGTACATGAGGGGCAGAGGTGACGTGTGGGGAGGTGGTTGAGGTGAGCGTGAGAGGTGGGAGGTGGGGGCGCTGAGGGATGGGAGGGAGGGAGGTGAGGAGTGGGAGGGAGGTGAGGAGTGGGAGGGAAGGAGGTGAGGAGTGGGAGGGAGGGAGGTGAGGAGTGGGAGGGAAGGAGGTGAGGAGTGGGAGGGAGGTGTGGGGTGGGAGGGGAGGGGAGGGGAGGGAGGGAGGGAGGGAGGGAGGGAGGGAGGGAGGGAGGGAGGGAGGGAGGGAGGGAGGGAGGGAGGGAGGGAGGGAGGGAGGGAGGGGAGGGGAGGGAGGGGAGGGAGGGGAGGGAGGGGAGGGGAGGTGAGGAATGGGAGGGGTGGAAGGGGAGGTGTGTACCTTGTTATGAGTAGTGCAGTGTCGTGGTGCGAGGGGTGACTGTCGTCCTGAACGTTCTGGATCTGTTGCCACACACAGAAGTTATGGAGGGTGGTAGCAGCATTGAAGTTCACATTCGGCCCCTCCTAGGAAACAGGAGACTGCGGTCAGAATCTGAACAGGTGAGCCTTCCTTTAAACAGGCTACTATTGTTGTTCTATCCCTCTCTTTACGTGAATAAATGTAACAACATACCTAAAAGATTTCCCAAAGTCAAAGAAAAGCAGTTAATTACATTCTAAGTCTTCTGTTTACAGTTCTTTAGAGTTACAATGCCAAGAGCAATAAGCCTCACTCAGCCCTTGTCACAGCACAGGTGTAAAGGCACAGTAGTATCATTTTCCTTGTGAGGATCTCTCTGGAGACATTAGACTGACAAGGAGGGCACTGTCCTCCTAATACACTCCATAGAGAATGGCCCGGAACACCTGTGATGACGTCAGACATCTTGAGAGAGCCTCTACGGGTTGCAGGGTTGAGAGCCCTCAGTCACCTGTTCATTGTGGATGATGACTAGCTTGACAATCATGACGTTGATGAGATTCCCCACGCTTGGGTCCCTGTAAACTGCAGCAACCTGCAAAAAGATGACACAGACAAGGAATGCAAACCTCTAATAATTTGAAATATTACAAGTTAAAAAAAGGAACTTTGGGATTGGAAAGTCGGCAACTTAATTATCCTGAGCGAGAGTTCGCCAAAAGTTCCGGGGGGTGTAATCAAAACAGTAACAGGTGACTAAAGAATGAAATAAAGACAAATATTATGGATGCCTTCTGGGGGTCAGTTTAATCAACAGTGTATTAGGAACAATTACAATTCCCCTCTCGGGGAAAACATGTTTATGTTCATGAGTGTATGTTTATATGTGTAAGGGTGTGTGTGCATGTGCATAAGTATGTCCACATCTCTACATACAGGACATGCGTGTGCGTCCATGCGTGTGCTTGGTAGCACGTATGCGTGTGTGGAACCTCCCCCTTCCCCTCGTTCACCCCTGTAGCAGAGGGTCACCATGCCCCGAGCCCTGACAGGAACTCATTAGTGCCCTGTAAACATTTAGCTTGTCCTAGCCTAGAGGGGGAACCTGAGGGGGAGCACCATAGGCTGGGGAGCGGGGGACCTAGAGAGGCACAAGGGGGCACCAAGGGGGGACCAGGGGGCACCCAAAGAGGCACCAGCGGGACAGCCTTGTGTGCTGAGGACTCTCCAGGCTCAGCTACACAGGAGGAATGTCCATCCAGGCCTGGTCTCTGTGGTAACTGTAAACACTATGACATCATAGCGGAGAGCTAGCACAGCACAGCCCATCCATTAGCTGCACCCCCGCCCCTGCCCTCATACACACACACACCCTTGGTGTGCTGTCACCATGACGATGATAGATCTACAAGTCTTGGCTCACTTCCCTGTCCTGTCCAAAGTGGGGGGTTCTGCTTTGTGTTGACTGGATTGACATTCTTGATCGATCAGCACCAACGAGAGCTGAGGGTGGGTGTGTTTTCTGTGAATGTGTCCGTGTGTCTGTGTGTACGTGTAGCTTATGTGTACAGGAATGGGTGGTAGCTCAGTGCAGTGCATTTGACTGGAGATAAAGAAGTCGCTGGTTCAAAACACACCTCTGTGTGTTGCTTTGAACAAAATGAATCTGCTTGATAAATTGGGTGTGTTCACATTTTGCAAGGCACAACCTATATTCTCTGTCATATATACTTATTTATTATTTATTTTCCCATCCTAATTAGTCCCTCAATTTTTGCACCACATATCGATGTCAAAGTTTTTGTCTTGATAAACAATTGCTTTGCTTGTATTGGCTAGAAGATTTATGCATCATTTAAGTTTTTGTGGCGAAAAGTGACATTTATGGTAGCACTAGTTAGCCACGTCACAAACTGGGGAGCGTTTACCTACAGTAGAAACAGCAGTTCTGCAGTTCGTTAGCTTCTGAGAGATAGCTAGCTAGCTAAAACTGCAAAAAGACAGCTGCAGAAACGCCATAGGCCAGTGGTTGCGTTAGACTTTTGCATCATCCATCATTTTGACGGACAGGGTCACAAAAACAATTTAAAACCATGTGTGTCTGCATTGCGCTAGTCCTTCACATTACCACTCCTAAAAGCACTGTGTTTTCAACAACACATTTTTACTATTCCGTATTTGGCTGTAAATCCTGCCTGGGCCTTAGTTCGAGGAGTCGTTGCCAAACAACGCCAGAAGTTGATAAAACGCTGAGTCAACTCTCTGACGCCCTCATTGACATTGTCTCTGAGAGCTACAGCCACTAATATCGGCAACCGCATCCAGAAAGAGGAAAGTAGCTATAAGTTAAGACTCTGTAAAGTAATGTTAAGACAAGGCCAAGAAACATATCTTGGCAGGCTTTCTTTTTCTCTCTTTCTTTGCCTCTGTCTCTCTGTATATCTCTCTCCCCTCCCTCCCTCATTCCCTTCCCTTCATATCTCTCTCTCCCCCTCTCTCCCTTTCTCCCTCTCTCAGATATTTTGTGTGATGTTTAAAAACCAACTCACACTGTTGATAATAAGTGCCAGACCAATAACGATAAAAGGTTTGTGGGAAAACTTCCATCCATGGGTCAAAGCTTATGGGCAAATCCCCCAAGCAATCTATATCAGGTATGGAAGAAAATGGAACTGGCTCAACTTGATACACTAAAACAATGTCCAAGACATGAAGTACCTTCCTCTTCAACAGTGCCAGACAAGTCTTAACAGTAGGTACTGATTAACTAACTACAAGATGGGTAATGATTAAATCGAAACAATTTTGTCCTTATATTGGATAATAGGGTACATACATGTAAAACAAAGACCCCAATTCCTATGTCAAATAACACTCCTCATGACATACTTGAATCAAATTCATAACCAGCCACCACATGACGCCAGGAAGGTCCACGTAGAGAATGAACCAAACTAAAGATAAAGTAATCTTTCAACTCCCAAACGTCAGCAACGTATCAATGAGCAGATAACACATTTCCTCATACGTGTGTTTCGATAGCATTTTCGTAGCATTTTCGTCCGTCTCATGTGTGGTTGAATTTCTTTGTGTAATAGTTTTATAAAACAATATCTTACTTACTACTGACATGATAGTTAGGATGTAGTGTTCCAGGTTGCGCCCGTGGTGTCGCACCATCTTGGCATCTGCCGTCACCATCAGTTCCACATAGCGAGGATAAGACAGGAAGCGCTTCCTCCTGGAGTGGGCTCCAGACTGGGTGGTTGAGGAGGAGTTGGAAGGGGTGTGTGGGTCAGTTTGGTGGGGGTCCACGGTCTTTCTCAGGGAGTCCAGCTGTTCTTCCAATGTCCCGTCACTGTGGAAGGCGACTGGTGTCTTCAAGTGATCTTCTGTGGAGCACATTATTCAGGAGAGTGTTAAAGTTGATTTTTAAACTTGACCGGAAATGGTCTAATCAGACCTGGACAGGTTCTAGACCAGGAATAGGACACACTTTATTTGTATTTTGTGCAAATGCAAGGACAGGTCGTATGACCTGACCAAAACAGCAGTTGGTTATGAGCAAGCACATACACATGTTGCTGAAGACAAGATCTGTCTAGGACAAAGAAGATGAGAAGAAGAAAGCCAGAAACTCTTTTTTTCAAACCTCATTCCGGACATACACATTTTTCTGCTTTGTACACAGCCATTTCCTGCTAGTATGGAACATCTGCAGCCAAAACAGAGACCCTCAGCCTACATGCATTCCAGTGTCATAACACAGCATGCTGGACTTTGACGGAAAGGAGTCCATAAATGACTGTCAGTAAACGCTTGTACTGTTTCAAAACAGTTGTACAGACTGGATCATCCGTGAGCTTTAGGGCAATGTCAGAGAAGTTGAACTTTGAAATTGCTGGAATAACACCTTTCCAGACCAAGGACACCATACTAATGATCCTGCCCTGTCAACAAGGGGCTTGCTGAAGTTATCACTACACATTGGGTCAAAAGGTCTCCCAAAACACCCCTTTAACTTAGACCACAGATAGTTTATGAGGCTACATGAAAGAGGCAGGGATCAGAGGACACATAGTTCTATCAACTAAAACGCAGCCAATACTACATTCAGACATACAAATAATAACGTCAGTGTTTCCCCTACCATTATAGTAGGGGGGCGCCCCGCCCCCCAACGCCCCCCCAACGCCCCCCCCCCCCCCCCCTGGAAGGTCAACTTAAAAAAAATAAAAAATATTTTTTTTAATATATATATATATATAGCGCCCGATCACAAAATAAGTAATTTAAGGTTACCTTTCCTATAAAACTGGGCTATAGCTTGCTCTTTTATTAAACAAACTAAATGGCCTTATGTTATTTATCTTATTTACACGACAGCATGTCATTTCTGTCTCTACATGGTCGCCGTCGCCCCCCCCCCCCAAAGCTGTAAACCTAGGGGAAACACTGTAACGTATTCATTAAGCAGGTATCTTTTTTCCAAGTCAACACAGAGGGGGGTTGAACTTGAGTCCTCTTGATCCACAGTCAAATGCTCTACCACTGAGCTATGCCCATTTCAGATTAGAGATACAGTTATTTTCATAAGCCGAGGGTGAATGCATTTAATGACACACAGGAGATACAGTTTATGTGGGCCATTGGCATCAGATCCAGCACCTTCAGACAGACCTCATATGAACTGCACATGTGGTTCCTAGCCGGCTGTGGATATATGAGCGAAGGATTCCTTTGCCATGACAGGTAGAGAGCAAAAACAGGGGAGAGAGACAGACAGACAATGAGAGAAAGTGAGAGGCAGGAGAGGAAAATAGGAAGGGCCATAAGGCCGGCCTTTTGTGAAGATGCAGATAAAGGACATGGCACCTGTTAATGTTAGTCGTTTTCTGACACACTGGACTGAGACTTAGCTCAAGGAACACGAGGAAGAGGGTGTGGTGAGGGGGTGAGGGGTGAGGGTGAGGGAGGTGAGGGTCAAGTTGGTGAGGGTGAATGGGGAGGGCGAGGGGGGTGAGGCGAGGAATGGGGTGAGAGCAGATCACCAACACACACGCTCAGGCCAAGATCAACATCGTATTTGGATCCTTAAGAATGTCAGTGCTTGTTGGGTGTGTGTTGATCATCCTGTGGGCGTACACAGCCCGCCAAGCTCCCCAGATCTCGGGGATGAAGGACCACATGCGCTAAGCTGTAAGAACTTTGGGATATTTCTGCTGCCTCACAGCGGAAGGGGGCAGGCTGTTCTGAAGTATTGCCAATACTGCACAAGGAACTGGAAAAGGAAGAAAGCAGGGGAGCAGTAGAAAGCAGGAGAGAGGTAGACGTCAGGGGAGATGGAAGCAGGAGACGTGAGAAAACAGGGGAGAGGTAGAAGGCAGGGGAGAGGTAGAAAGCAAGAGAGAGGTGGAAGGCAGGGGAGAAGTAGAATGCAGGGGAGAGGTAGAAAACAGGAATCAACCGTCAAACGCTAGCACAAACTTCCTCTACTCCAGTGTGTTGAAACTGAATCCCTTTGTGAGGAAGAAAACGGTGGAACAACATACCGATTATTCATACGACGTTGAAAGGTGACTTCCAATACTATAAACGCGCTTATGTAATGGTTTCCTAATGACCTTTGGCATTGTAACCTGTAGAGGCTCACCTCATAAAGGAGGCGACGCTCTGTTTCCCTCTGCACAACCCTGTTAGAGTGAACAGTTCTCGTTCCTTCTCTAAACACTCCCATCTCTCCTTTCAACAGACCGAGACAGAGAGAAATTGTAAGAAAGTGAGAGGGGGGGGTGAAAAAAAAAAGAAACTCTGGAGATCGTTCGAGCGATGCCCCCGGCGGGCACACGAGGCGGAGCGTGACTCCCTGGCACAATGGCGCACGGACTCCTGCCAGCGCGGACGCCCAGACCCGCGCCAACCCAGCCTGGCCCATGCGGAGGGAAGGGCATGACTGGGCTGAGATCTCGGAAAACAACGTTCTTAAAAACAGACACAGACGACAAACGGATTGGATTGATTGAAATGGGTTTAGTTTCAGTACATTTCAGTAAAGACTTCACAGAGACAAAGTGTCCAAAGGTAAGGCTGATGAAAGAGGCACAATCTCCGTGATAATAGCCTTGCTATCACGTCCGATTAAACAGCCACACACACAACCTTGGCCAAGTCGCCTTAGGAACAGATCTGCATGGTCTGCTGCATGGGAGGTTTCTTCAAAGGCACGTGCCATTAGCCACTATTCACCACCTCTGACTATATCTGTATCTGCCATATGTAGACTGTACACTGTCTGTTTGAAATGTTATACAATAGCCTTCCTTCATATTATGTAATAAAACACCAATACAAATATTTTATGAGACCATATCTCCATCCATACAATTGAAAAAAAACAAAAAAACAATATAAAGTAATGCCAAGACCGCTAAAACCAATCGAGTACCAGTGAGCAGCCTTGAAACCCGAAATAGACTAGCATTTTGACTGGGCACCTAATTTTAAATTATTTGTTACGTTTACTCACGAGTGAAACCCAAATGAAAAACTTTTCCAGAACCAAATACTTTGATCATATACAATAATTATACGATTTTACAACTTCAAATCAACAAATCGTAAACAATGTTTATGCTTTTTGCTTACTTTGACATTTGTAAGTCAACGCACCATCTGCGCACACATAGGGATCCCACATAAACTATACTGCACAAGAGGCGCTGGGAGACACTAACCAACAGAATGTACCGTACACACATAATGCACGCATATGTTAATGCTGTAATGCATCAAACTGAACCTCGCCTTCAGTCCTTCATATCTGGGAGTGTTTTTTGTTTCGTAAGCAGCGTCATTCAATCTGGGTTTCTGAGCCTCAAGAATCTCTTACATCTCATCTGGTGTCAGATGAATGAACTTGTCTGCTGCTTCAGGTCTATCTGACCTCGGTTCACTCTCTTGTCAAACGTGTCAATGCCAGACACCCAACGACGTCGGAGGCTGATTTCATTGTTGGGCTAATTAACATTCTTTTACAAAAGCCCACTGAGAGTCAAAGTGTTCTGTCCCAGGGGGGGCAATTAAATAGACAGCTTTACCTTTACACCAAGCATAGGTAATGCCTTGCCCTATGGGAGGCAGGCCGATTATGGAAGTTGAATGGTCACTGCAACACTAAGCAAGGAAGAAGAGAATCCACAGGCAGACTTACAATTATTTTGTGCAATTCATTGGCCAGACAGAGAGAAGTGGAAGTAATTGTGGAAGAAGAATTTGAAATCTAAAGTGGCATGCCTCTTGACCCCTCGGGAAACTAGAAGGCTCTGTACACGGGCCTTCGCAAAGCTGTGTAAGTGCCCTGACTAAACCACTTCAGACAGAGAGAGAGAGAGAGAGAGAGAGCGAGAGAGAGAGAGAGAGAGACAGAGAGACAGAGAGAGAGAGAGAGAGAGAGAGAGAGAGAGAGACAGAGAGAGAGAGAGAGAGAGAGAGAGAGAGAGAGAGAGAGAGACAGAGAGAGAGAGAGAGAGAGAGAGAGAGAGAGAGAGAGAGAGAGAGAGAGAGAGAGAGAGAGAGAGAGAGAGAGAGAGAGAGAGAGAGTGGGTGTGGGAGAGATGCTTCCCATGGAGGATTCCAATCAAGATGTGAAAAGCAGCAGTAAACCACAAAGTCATAAAGCTCTGGCCCCGATTCTGTTAGAACAGCATCTGGCACCTCTCTTCATCAAAACACGATGCATAAGTGCACTAAAGATAAGAAACTGATGTGTCGGGAAAACATGCACATCCCACCCATTTCGATCCATCCCAGTCATACGAACACAGGCCATTTCAAACCAAATTAAAGTTCATTTCTGTTCATTTCTCACAGTATACAGGAGGAATACTGCGCAATGGCACGCTTGCTCAACCACCATGCATGCACTGGTCCCCTAAAAGTTCAAAAGGCTTGTCAAGGTCTAGAACAAGTCAGAGCATGTCCTCGGCCTGCCTACATCCATCCCAAATCAGGCCTGTTGTCCCCAGCCAAGGTCACCTGGAAAGGGGACCTGTCACTCAGCTGTCACCAACTCTCACCTCCCGAGTGACGGCCATGCCATCATGGAGTCTGTACGAAATACCCAGACAGTAGACACTGGCATAAATAGATACTAGTAGAATTTATCACTGGAGCCCCAGAGACAAAAAACAACACACTGTCCCCTTCTGCAGGCCACATGGCAATGAGTCAGATGATGAGGAGAAAATAGATGAATATAGATGCTATGATGAGCTTGTTATTAGCCAAGCGCAGTGCTCAAGTGAAATGAAGAGAACTAGGACCCAATGAAGTTTAATAACACTTTCTAGTGAGTAGAAGCAAGTTGTTTGCATTGGATTTATACAGCATTCGATATTCAAATCAAAAAGCTTGGAATTTAGAGTTTTAGTCCACAGATGCAGAGTGGGGTTATGGTTTGAATGTCTGAAGTTTGCGGTGGGACAGGAGAGGAGAGCGGGGAAGTAGGCCCTGACAACTGTCCAGGGCAGGTTGCCAGGTTCTCAAGCGACACCAGTTCAAGAGGCACAGTGGACCTGTTCGCTCTGACAGACAAAGAAAGAAGCCTCTCTCCTCCTCCTCCTTCTCTGTTCACTCAATCTGCGAGACATTTCTCCACGGCCGCCGCCATGGAGATGACAAGCACTCAGACTGCTAGATAAGCCTGGTGAAGAGAGTTCACTCAAACACAATATGCAATTACTACAGTCAGCAACAATAGACTCATCTGGGTAAGTAGGGGTCTCCTCTGGGGGGGGGGGGGGGGGGGGGGGCAGACGGCCTGTACTAAGCCCAACGGAGCCGACTGACGTCCATAAGTCCCCATACCTCACTGAGATAGACCCTAAAGGTGGGAGAGATTGTCTTACCGATAACCATCCATCCGTCACCCCCCCCCTCCAACCCTCCCCTCGATGTAACTGTCCTGACCTCTTTACCTCTTTCAGAGCCCAGCATGACACAAACGAAGCCCCTAAACGAAGCCTCCGAACCAGGCCAGGCACCTCGAGAAGGGCGAGGCCCAAGGTCCCCTCTTGTGACCCGCGGGTCTAAACAAAAGGGAAGTGAGGTCACAGGCAACAAGCGCCTCTATTCACGTACATGAAAGCATGCAATGAAAAAGGGCAGCGATTCAAGGCGGCTAGTTCAAGCCTGGGGATTGACAGGGAGGGCAAGAGAGAGCATTTTCCATGTAAATGAACCCATTGAGAAGAGACCCTGATGCTTGCAGTTGGAGCACCCTCTATACAAGGGAGATTCCCACCGGCGAACAGGGTGAGGGGGCACATAGCATGCTATGGCAAAGCCCTGTCAACGCTGATGCCAGTGACAGGACTGTGCTGGCCTCTCTTCCTGTGCTAGCACACAATCCCGTTTTCCGAGTGCTACCGGCTTTCTCATTCAAGCCAGAATGTGTTCCGAGTCTAGTAAACACCTACAGTCACAACTTATGCCTCCGCCTTCGTTAATTGTTCCATTCAGTAGCAGGACGAGACCTATGGCACCAACACCAGAGGAACAGACCTGGGACTGTGTGAGAGGATGAACAAGATGACAAAACTCTGCCACTTCTCACGCCAGCCCGCGGAGCTAGCGAGCGCTGAGACCGAAAAATCCGCCCCTATGCTGAGACGCCCCCATCCTCCAGTCTATCTCCGTCTGAAGGGCACTCGGAGACTGCCATGCAAGCACACAGACAGATAACCCTCAGAAGGTTTCATTAAGGAAGCTCACTGTCGTGATTTCAGGCCGACGAGGTGCTTCTCCAGGGGCTTTCAAATCCGGGGCGGCTGGCACAATGAAGAACGATCCGCTCTTTAAAGCCCTAATCACCTACTCAGCAGCTCCTCGGCTCCACAGGTATCGCAAACAGCAGCAGAACCACCCAGGATGACTTACGGAGGGGTGACAGAAGTGCTGGGGGTGGAGTAGGTGGAGGAAAATGAAGGTCAGTTGAGTTCAAGGAAAATACCTGTTCCACAGACTTGTGGTTCACAACTATGGGGGATTTCTGTTTCAAATCAGATGGAAGGACAAATTGTTCATTGTGTATCGTATGGAAACTTTCAATTGAACAAGTTTCCATGTCTAGCATGAACATGCTTCAGTGCTCTATCAACAATGCATGAACAAACATAGGACAGGTTAACTAAAACAACAGCTTTGTACTGTATGTCATGACTGCAGAAACAACTAAATTCTATTTTCCATAAAGCCAGGCCCAACTCTGACTTTTCAACACTCTACCGTTAGAGAGGATATGTGTGAGGACATTTTGAGAATTATGTTGAAAGACCAAAGGGCCCACAACAAGGAAAAAGTGGATCCCTCAAACTTCCACTTCATCATTAAGTGGAAACATTCTGTTCCTTGTCTCTCAACATGTGTCAGTTGTGAGAAGACAAAATCAATCCAATGGCGGAAACAGGACTACACCATCTTGGGAATGAATGCACCTATAGTGTGCTATTGTGCACAGACCTACAGTATACTGTACCAAATAGGTCTCCCTTATGGCATTCCTAGACTGAAAAGTACCTTGTACTGCATGTTGTATAGGCATAGGAGCCAGGAGAACTCAAACATGAACCTTATCTTGCCAGATTTATCTTTCAGCAGATACACATTTTGTTTGTGTCCTGGAAGACCACTTGACAAAACACAACTTGTTTCATCTCCCTGAAGAACACACGGGGGGGAGAAAAAGAACGACCGAATGGACCAGTAAAACAAATATGTTTTTAAATGTACAGAGAGAGAAGAGGACTGGCAGACCGGGGCTTTTGTGAAGAATCTGGCATTTCCATGTGTTTTCTGACCAACTGGGACATTTGGCAGGTTTGACTGTGACCCTCCACCCCCCCCCCCCCCCCCCCCCCCCCCCCCAAGTCCCAAACCTTTCAGCCCCCCCCTCAGCAATCAAACTCAGGCTAGCAACTTTGATTTAAGACAAGACTCCCCTTTCACAGAGGCATACAGAGTGGAGAGAGAGAGGACCATGAGATCATTGACCCTTACAAAGACTGCTTTTATACCTCCTTAGGAAGAGGGATGGAGGGACAGAGGGATAGGAAGAGAGGAATCTGCCCCTTCGCGACTGCAACAGGTTCCCCACTCTTTCACAGCTGCATGTGCTGGGGAATACTGATGGTACTGGACTTTAGAGAGCAGCTGGTTAAGTTCGATGGCCGACTAACCTACATAATGGTATGGTTCCATTAGAACACAGTCCACACTTCTCCTACAAGTATATAGTCTCAATCAAGAAGAATGGTGGACGTTCTGGAGATCTATTTTCTTCAAATAAACACTATACATTGTATAGTTGTGAGAGTTTTCCCACCTAAGCAGCCCTCGTCTCGGTGGTCCTGAGTTGCATAATGCAACTTGCTCTCAGCAATTAGGCTGCGATTGAGAGCTCCCTATTTAGGCAACGTTTTGGGGTCTGAACAGAAGGTTAGGGAGGATAAGGGAGTAAGGGAGGAGAGAGAGTTACAGACGTGGACGATCGCAAATAGTCAGCAATGCCACCAGGAGCATGACAGCAGGAGCACCGACACAAGTTCATCCCTTTTCTAACATCAGCCGTATTGTCGATTGGGACAGTAACACAAATATGCTGGTGAGAAACTCAAATCAGTCTTCCTCATGCTCTGAGAGGAAGACAACACACAGTTGAGAGTATGTTTACTCCAGGGCCCGATACCGCCAGTGTGCAGCGCTGTACTCATTCCCTTAAAAAGACAGGAGAGCTACTAGCCTGGGCCCACTGGGGCCTTCAAAGAGACCAATTATCTGTGCATCTGGAGAGCGGCCTATCTGATAAGAGCTGAGGAACCACGGCACTGGGACACCTCACAGCCCTGTCCCAGCCCCGCTTCTTTAATCCTGCCCGCCATTGTGTTCCTACTGCCCTTTGATGAAACCTGCAGGTGTCCTCAATGTCTCCCCTTCCATCTCCCAATGGCAGACTCAATGGACGTATTAAAGGGTGAGAAGGCACGGTTGCCAGTGTTTGAGTTTGTGAATAGAAACATATCAATGTATCTAATCTGTGGTGAAGTAGGCTGATATATTAAAGAAGCATTAGGTGGGTTTTTGGCAGACCCGCCGCTAGCTAGCAAGATAACCCTTGTCTTTCAGCTGTCTCCCGCCCTGGGCCAACACACAAGGATATTTCAAAGGCTTCTAAAGACCATCCTGAGACCCTCCAGATTTCTCCCTCACAGTTTGCCACACACAGAGTCGTGGAATGAAAGGGGAAGCATATTAAGGAGGTATTGGCCTGGCCCCTTGGGTCACTCTGACTACTTTAAACCTCGGCCACAAACAATGGCCACCTCCACGGAACAATAACTGGGTTCAGACAACAAGCAAATCAAGCGTCCAGCACATAAAAGATTTATAGCATCAGGCAACAAAGGGTCGCCCACAAAGCTTGCTGCAAGAGCTCCTTTACGGGCCTGTGTCAGGGGGAACATTGCAGGGTCACTTCGCTTTCTCCCGGGGGCCTCTCCACCACCTAAAGGCTCCTGCTATAAAAATTCAAATTAAACAGGGGGAACATTCAAATTGCCTCCAAAGTGCAGGGAA
Organism: Osmerus eperlanus; assembly: GCF_963692335.1. Taxonomy (NCBI): domain Eukaryota; kingdom Metazoa; phylum Chordata; class Actinopteri; order Osmeriformes; family Osmeridae; genus Osmerus; species Osmerus eperlanus. Next base: position 6,327,781 of record NC_085022.1, read on the forward strand.
GGGTAGACTCTCAAGTGCTTTTTCTCCCCCACCACAAACTAAAGAGCAATTATTTTCTTTGCCTGCCGTGCCAGAGTCTCAAAGCGCTTCACGGGCGTAAACGCTTCAGAAACGTGAGGAACAACACACCAGACGAGGCTGGAATGCGTTTTGCTTAATTTAATCAAGGATTTCAATAACACCCCCTCAATCAAGGCTCAGATCTTCACACAAACCTGCCAGCCAAAAATTGTGACTGAGTATAATTTGCACTTTCGGTGTAGGTTCTCATTGCTGTAGCACAGAGTTTGACTGCAGGTCATGAAGACGGTAAGTATAGAGGAAGAAGCCCCAGTGGGGTGGTTTTTATGGGCGCTGAGGTGTGTCTGTTACCTGAGGCTGCGCAGTGCTCTGTGGGCTGGCTTGGGGTGCTTCTGCTTGTCCTCTGGTGTCTGTACACCAAGTGGGGCTTGTTGTGTTCCTCATCATACTCCTCCCCCTCCACGTTCAACAGAGGCTCCAAGAAGTATTCACCGTTGTGCGTGGTAAACGTCCCAATCTGCGAGAGAAAGTAAGGAATTATTCATCAGATGAGCCATACTGTGAAGGGCTCATCTTGCTCTGAGCTAACACTGGCAAAGACTTGTTTCAAAGTTGAGGACTTGTGGGGGGGGGGGGGGGGGGGGGGGTTCTTACTGGATGGAAGTATTAGTCCCAGTTGTGTTCTGTGGCATGTCTAAAAATTGCTAACTGTGTGATTTCTGTGTGATGTATGTATGGCTGTTGGGGACAGAGTTCTGGCCCCGGGTTCAGTTGGAGTGTTACTGTATACATCATCAGTTCCACTTGTCTGGGCAACTTCTCATGTTTGACAGTAGGAAAAGGAAAAATCTACCACTTACGAAAGGTCTGTGTCCATCACTGTCAAAAACATCACATAGATAATCCCCTGGATTTGGGTCACTGAGTAAGTCTGACTTTACAAAATATATCACGCAGACTTTTGATAATCAATCACAAACATCATTACTCATTTACAGTATACTGTATATGATATATAGTATACTGTACTGTACTATACTATACTATATATAATATACATTCTATCCTACTGGCATTGCTTGAAAATGTTCAGTCCTTTGCATCCGTGCAGCACACAGCTAAAGAAGTAAGGATCTGAGGACTACTAGATAATATACATCATCCACGCAACCTGTCTTGGAAGAGTGACAGAAAACCAATGGGAAAAGTGACTTAATCTAGTCATGATGGAGGAATGCAGATACTACATGTGGCCGCTGAGGTTCTGACAAAGCTTCTTAGTACCACAGGCACTAAGTCTCTGCCCTGAGCACAAAAGGTGTTTGTATGGTAATGTTATACACCCACTGTAACAGAACATCAGCCTGAGGTGTGTTCTCTTTTTCAGGAGAGGCATTACAAGAAGTGATGGACGTTTGACAATGGAAAATGTAAGACCTGGAAAAACATCCACAGCATGCAAACGCGTACATTTCCTCTCCTGTCCTGTCAAGGCGGGATACACATTTGAGCACACCCTATGTGTATCTGTACATCCATTCAATGTCAGTGGATGTACAGTATAATGACTAGGTTATAACAACATACAAAGTAGACACGAAAACAGCGTGATAGCTGCCAAAAGTTCTTCAAATCGAAGCATTGCGTCGACTCTGTTAAACACAGACCCAGATTGACCCTGCTTGACTAAATGAATGAATGAAGTTTTCGATATGAGATCTCTCTCTTGTCTTTGAAAAAGCTAGGCACATGCAAAAAAATCCATAACCAGCTTAGAAAGCAGCAACAGTACCCATGCCCCAGCCCTCCTGCTCCTGAGGTGTTGGAGGATTTTCCCCAAAGACAAGCTCGAGGATCAGCCTCCAGGATTACCTCTCACTGATTAATCACTCCTTCGACCCAAGTTTGGGAACACAATGGTAGCTGTTCAGGATGGAGTGCTGAAACAGACCTTATGATGGGGGGGGGCGTCCACACTGAGCAACGTCACCAAGCCTTATATCTGCCGGTACAGCTAGTGGGGGGGTTGGGGCGTGAGGAGAGAACCACGTTCTCAGAATGACCCCTTTGTTTCAAGGCTTAATCATTGCTTAATGACCTCATCACACCAAAATGTCCTCGTCGGTGGAGCCCCAGTGATCAGAGACAACACTTTTATGACCCAGCAGCCCCAAGCCATGGGAGGGCTGAACACCGGCTGTCTCCATTGTCCTGTCATTCTCAATGAGTGATAACAATGATGACGACTTCACCAAGAGCACTAATAAACGTTCAAGATGCAAACATGTTTACTAAAGAGCCCCAGATCACATATCAAAGTTGGGCAGAGCGACAATCAAAAGCCTAAACTAGCGTTTTATCGACACATATATTAAGTCATGAAATAAGCTTGTGAGGCGAGAGAGGAGTTGATTGGTTACTCCATCACCTTGGTGAGTTGTATCCATCAGTAGACCCAATCAGACGCCAGTATAGTTCCACAGCCAAGGTTGTGCACTCGACATCATGCACAAGCATGGGTCTTGGGTTGCAGTGACCTGTACAGGGTTACTCAAAGGCTGTGGTTGTCAGTGACCTGGTGACCTGGCAGCCACACAACTCTACCTCAAACACAACAGACCCCAAGGCAGGCATGAGTCAAAACCTGCACTCCGCTCAACCTTATGAGTCTCATGACAAATTCAGTTCAACCCTAGTAATCTGCTTGCTACACTGCCAGGAATGATGATTCTCTTTTAGACATGCCTTTCCTCAATGGTCTGGCTGTAACCCCCCTCCCCACTCCCATACCTACGTTCCCACCCCAATGACATCACAAAGTAAGCAAGCCTGCCAAGTTTATTAACAGGTTAGAACTTAGTGTAAGATATCACATAAAAGTCAGGCAGTAGTGGGTGTCAAATCACAAGGGATTTAATTCGCTAATAAAACATGGGGTGACAGCTGTAGCATTTGGCAAACACCATGTGAGCCTAAAAGTATCCCGAAATTAAAGACGATCTAATGCCAGTGTGTGTGTGTATGTGTGTGTAAGCCTAATAGCATCATCCAAGTGGCACCTGAGATGCACCGCTCCTGTGTTGAAGACATGTCTTAAGACACTTGTTCACGTTACACCCTTACGCATGTCCCTTGAGTTGGTAAAATGAGGAATACGTCGACATGGGAATACGACGAAACACTTGTCAGCATTAGCTGATAAAAGTATTTAAGTTCATGGGAAAAGTTATACTCACAAGGCCAGTGCACAAACTGAAGACTGCGGCGAATTCAGTCTGAGCGTTGACGTGTCCGCGGAAAAAGCAGTGCCGCATATCGCTAAGATCTTGATGGGAGCCCGTTGCATTGCTGTTCTCCGCTCCCATATGTGTCACCGTGTAGGAGGGAGCGATAAAGCCGGAGTCGGCAGTCAAATTGAGATGAAAGCGTTGTCCGAAAGCGTCAACTCTGTAGTGAGCCCGTAAACCAGAGATATCAACATTTAAACTTCTCCGTTTTCGTTTGTAGTGCATCTTGTGTGGAAATAATTCTCCGTAATCATTTATTCGGAGCGGGGTGATGATTTCATAAGATGACAATTGTTTGATGAAACTTTCTAAAAGGCAAAGAAAATCATATCGGGTTATTGGCTATTCGTCCAAATCAAACAGTTGATGCACAAAGGTAACAGTATGAGCTAAAATAAACTATAAGCTACACAGTCATGTAAGTCATATTAATATTCGGTTATAACAAACATCAACTTTAGCCAGTAATGCAGTTACTTAAAGTTAGGCTATCTCATTTTATCCGGGCGGTATCCCTATACATTTGATAGATTACCTTGCTTCGGATGTAATCGGTATTCCAGTGAGCTCCGGACAAGTGCTGACAGATGACACATTAGTCCAACCAGCCAAATTGCAAACTGCATGATTTCCTCAGCGAAGAAACCGCGGCTCTCGTCTCCAAGGCACTACCCTCTATCAAGCGGCTCTCCCTCTCCTTCTCCCGGCTTGTCAGCAACAGGTCGTGGGATCCGCGGAGGCTCTCTGCAGCGCAAGTCTTGCAAAGTGCACTGGCCTCATCGCATTACCTACTAAACATGCATCCACTACTCACAGTAAACACGCACTATTTACCATACATTCCAAAGAATTGCTGCTCAATGTAAACCACGTCTGTTAGGGATCAGTGCCAACTACTTTTTCTTAGCCATCCATTGAACACTCCTTGCACCCTAAGCACTCACCAACTTCACAAGGAACGCCCCTATGCCTGGCAGCCAATGGTTGAGTGCTCAACCATCATGGGGCAGTCTATTTTCTAAATTAATTCAGCAGTTCAGACGTTCATGACAAAAAGGAACATTAGTCAGCATCAGCCTCCAAGTATTTTGATATTTTTGCAATCTGAACGTATCCCTCGATAAATGTCCATCCTTTAGGCAACTCAATCAGAAATATCTCAGAGACACTGAAAAGTAAAACGAGACGAATTAGCAATTGATGAGACCATAATACTTTTAGCTTTTAGGCCGTGAGTCTTTATTACTAAATTATCACTCCAGATAACTATAAATAACTAGGCTGTTGGTAGGCTACTGATGATTGTAACACTGGAAGTGTTATATAGCCTATTAGAGTATTTGCCATCGGCCTCGCTCAACGCCACATGGACAAAGTTGGGTTTCCTTGGCCTCGGAAATGGTCAGATCCTCGTTAGTCATTTGGGCACGTAAAGTCTAGCACACACTTGATGGACATTTGAAAAGGCTCTTGTTTTTTCATCCCCTTTGGCCACAAATGTCACCGTATTGTGCGTGATTAGATTCGGTGGGCTCACCGGAAGCGCTTTTGGATCTTGTAAGATCCTCCGCTTTGACTTCACACAAAAACATCCTATACCCGACGTTATGGCTATTATTTATTCAAAAAGCACGTTCGGTAGCTAGTTTAGTTGCATTCACTGAAACTGAACAAAGAAATAATTACACTCAAAACTATCTAAACGGCTACTGTTTGAGCGTAATAGTCAATTACTTAGAAAAAAGGGGGACTCACTGACTCACTCACTGCACATAAAGTCGGGATTTTTTCAATAGGGTCAGCTATAGAGTATAATACAGCTGGAGCATTGTTCAGGTGACCTAGCCGCGAAGTAAATTCAAATAAGCTCAAGGCTGTTCAAAGCAAGCACCTTTTGCTGCATATTAATTGGAGAGGTTGTGAGATAAAGTTATTGTTCGGTCTAAGTAATTCTCTTTACAGCTTCTCAGATGCTTCCCTGAGGTGTTATTCATCCGTTTCCGAACCTCCTGCGAAGCCATTGATTCCGAAACCACTTTCAGAACTCTTTTATGATCAAGCCATACTGTGAATGTGGAGGAATCGAATTTGACAAACAGTAACAAGTTACAGTTCACATCTATTCTCACTCCTCTGAGACGCCCCCCCCTCTCTCTCTCTCTCTCTCTCTCTCTCTCTCTCTCTCTCTCTCTCTCTCTCTCTCTCTCTCTCTCTCTCTCTCTCTCTCTCTCTCTCTCTCTCTCTCTCTCTCTCTCTCTCTCTCTCTCTCTCTCTCTCTCTCTCTCTCTCCAACTCCTCACAGCTATCCTGATTATGAAATAGTGAAAAAATCCAATGCTTTTTAGATGACCTTTTACGATTTTTTCAAAAACAGAATCACATTCTGTATATGTTCATGTTTTACATCTTTGCTAAATCCTGAGTTTTCAAATCCTGATTGCCGAAGATTAAGAGGACAAGAAAAAAACGTCCAAATATTCACACTTGTAACAAAGAGAATCTAGCTGGTGGCATGCCAAACAGGTGCTAAGCTCTCCTTGGGCTATACCTTTACGAACCCTAGCTTCTCCTAACAAGCTTTCATCACCTACAGCACCTTCTGACTTCTGAGAGGAGATGCAAGCCTGAGTGGGTAGGCCGGCTAGTATAACTTCCTTTTATTCTCATTAATCCTCTACAGATGTAGTGGTTAATGAAGGAGATGTCCCACTGGCTTGTGGGACTCTCATCCTCCCACCAGATGTGCACAGTCAGACCACGGTTTTACTGTGCTTCCCATTCTTTATCCCTCACTCTACCTGCACATTTGTCCCTGTCCTCCATTTTTGACGGAATATCGGACCATAGAAAGGATTCTAGAATAGACAAACGATGTCCTACTTTACAACAGAACCCCCTCAAAACCTCACGCACCATTCCTCATGCCCCTGGCAGCCACTAATTGTTGACAGTTGAGGTCAGGGCTCCACAGATCAAATGACAGTGACAAGAGTGCCGTTCAGAGGAGGGTACGAGTTCAAAATGTCGACCAGCTCTTTGTCAGAGATTAGAAACTCTGGAGTCCCTCTCATCCTCTCATGCCCCCTTAGCCTGGACTCACCCTATGAGGCTTGGATTTGAGTAACAGGGTGGAGGGTGGGGGTAATAGTAAGGATGGGGGTAGGGTGCATTCTGAAGATTTACCAGTGTGAGAAGGGAATTTCAGCAAAGAGGATGTGACCATTTAAGTATTGTCTTTTTAAGTGGAGACCAACCACGGTGGTGTCTCAAAGCCTGTGTATCAGAGAGGGCATCTGACAGGATGTATGACTGCGGACATTGGGGGCTTGGAATACAAAACAAATCTCATAATAAGTGCCTTTGTAAAAATGTAGTTACATCAATCCGTTCAGTGCCTCCGAATTTGGAAAATAGAATATTTAAAGCCCAAGTATTGTCCTCTTTTGATTCACTGCCGCAATCTGGCTTTTGATCTTTAACCTTAGTTGATAATTTACTCAACACAATATTTCACCCGGATTTAAAACGTAATAGCTGTGCTGTTCCTCCCCCAAAAAATCTTTGCTCCTAGAAAATGTGTTAATCTAAGATATACAACCAACCAATGTTGACAGAAGGATCAAAAAGTAATACTTTGAGAGTTAAAGTCGACCCAATAGGGCTTTTAAGGCTTGTCAGTGCCACTCAAACGACACCCCTGTGTCAAAGAGGCAGGAGAATGATATTAACACATTTCTTAGTTGGACACACGTATGATTGTTAACCTCTGTCCAAATGTGACAGTGAAAGAGGCTCCAAAGGGAGAGCGTGAAGTGCTGGTCGGTACTGTACACCATGACTGAAAACAGCAGTGGGAGCCTTTCAACTGGCCTCCCCGGTGAATTATCATCCTGCGGGGGCGACCCCCCTCCAGCCTCTCCTCCCAGCTTGAGCGAAGCTTGTCTCGGCCTTGAGAGCTCTCGCACAACTCACATCCCCTCCCTGCCATGGTTCAGTGGGTTTGAACTCCCAGTCATAACAGTGAGCTATACCTCCAGATATACATGGGTAAGAAAGGAACCTGGCGCGCCACTCCCTCCGCTGTGTTGCAACTGCGGTTCCTTTGACCTGTGTTTGCTCGTATGAGTCGCGCTTAGAGGGCACTGACACCAACTGTGGTCTAGCCAGAGGATCACCAATTATTCACCGGTATACTGAACGTGAATGGAGTGAGATGTTATGTAAGATCATATAGCTGTACCCTCAAACTACTCTTGTTCTCGAGTAATGAATGTATACCCACACAATGAATGTTTCATGCCACATAGTGCTGGTCCAACGATGCAAATCATCGGAGGAGTAAATAGAGGCAGTGAAGTGTAAATGGGATGAGGTTACTATGTCACCAAGGGAGTAACCACAACATAGTGACCATGCCCCTTGTCTCCCTCTCTCCCTCAAATCTTCCAACCTCCACCACGGCCTCCCTCCCTCCCCATCTCACCCCCCCCCCCCCCACTTCATCTCCCCCATCTCCTCCTTTCCTCCCCCCTCCCCCCTAACCACCACCCTCAACCTCGTCCTCACACCCTTCCTAACCATCTCCCTCCTTCTTTCCCCCCTCCCTCCCTCCCGTCCCACCCTTCACCCCTTTCCTCCCTCCCTTTCCCCTCCCCCTTCCTCCCTCCCGTCTTCCATCACCTCCTCCCAACCTCCACCATGACCTCCCTCTCCCACAGCTTTCCCAGCTCAGGTGCTTCTCATGGTGGATGATCAAGAGGCTCGGCCACCTGAGACCTGTGTTGGCTTGCACTCCAGATTAAGCCCCCCCCCTCCCAAGGAAGCTTCCGCCCCCCCCCCCATACACTGCCCTTCACAGACTTTCATAAGCTCAGAAATTCCACTGCCTTTAAACACAGTGGTCTGTCAACTTCTTTCCTGCTCCCATTGAGTGGTGCATTGTTAGCTTTAGCCCTGTAGACATCTTTAAAAACGCTGTCAAAACACTTCTCTCTCCCTACTCTCACTGTGCTTTGTCCCCTGAGATGACTGTAAAAATGGTAAATAGATGTATTTATTTTAAGATTTTCATCTGTGAAGGAAAGCCAGACAGGATAGGGTTTTCACAGTAAGTTATGAGGATTGTTTTGAAAACAGAGTACAGAGTAATTGTATAGCACGTTCTTATTGCTTTCATAGAAACATTTGTGTTTTGGGATCCCCTTTGAGCTTGACAGCTTGATGTTTACCCTTTGGGATTGAATGGCACTAAGAGAAGACCTAAGAAAGTCTCTTGATGATCATTGTGTTGCTGGGGCAATTTCACCACAAGCAAACAAACACCACCAAGATGGATCCTATTTGTCTGGGGTGCTTGATCTTTTCAGTCTAATTCCAGCTTTGTTTTGGATCTTGTTCAACACTTGTCTTTCAACGTTTCCATTTTTCATGTTTCTCCTTTAACCCATATCTTGTTTTGGTTTTTAATACAGCTAATTTGTATCGAGTGCAACTCCAAACCAGGACCAAAATGAGGCATGTGAACAGATGGCCCAGAAGACATCCAGGTATTAGTCTGTCATCTCTTCCCTCCCCTATCTTTTCTTAATCCAGGTGAGATTTGAGCCATATGTGATCTTAACCTATAGGGGCTTTGACCTGGAAAGGAAAGCTCCATTAGATGAGGCTCTCTAAACATGTGTTGGTACAACCCCCCCCCCCCCCCCCCCCTAACTCCAGGCTGAGATTTCTCTGCTGATCCCCTCTTGGGGCAAACACCTACTTAGTTCTGTTTTCTATACCAAGCATTGCACAGGTTTCTACCACTAATGGGTGCCATGGGGAGGCTGGTCTGAAGAGCACTGTGGGAAGGGAATGTTTGTGTGTGCGTGTAGGACCGTGTGGGAGAGCGAAGTGTGATGTGTTGCTAAAGTTTTACTGCGGCAGATTGTGACGAAATTGACGGCGGGTTTCAGACAGAACGGACCATTCATACGAACTTAATCTGTGAAATTAAATACTTACTGCAAGCATAATTGGATAGCAAAGAAATGAAAAGGGCCCCGTTTGAGATCGCAGTCGGACACAAAGTTTGTGGGGATCCTTAAACCCTGTGTAGACTCCAGGAAGACGCAAACAGAGGCCAGGGTAGCAGTTTACTGGGGCTGGGGACACAGCCTCTTTGCCCAGCGTGTCGTCTGCTATCTGAGCCATGTGAATGTCTGTGAGGGCTCAGATTTCATAGAGAAACGTATTCCCTGTAGCAGCTGTCTGATTTGCAAGCAATCACGTTTCCAACTCCCCCCTAAGAGAGAAGGGGTGCCCCTGCACACTCAAGAGGAGACGCTTGCATGCTACTGTACTCTCACCCACAACACATACTTGACCGAGATATGTTTCAAAAGTCTGGACTTACATTCAATTAGGGTCTTTACCTCATCTGGCCACAGTTATCCCATGCCGTCTTTGAAATCATGGAAACTCATCCTTTTTTGACTCAATGAGGTACATTGAATTACAAAGCGTGGATCATTTCTCTTGGCAGGCTTTTTCAAACGTCACATCGTAACTAATCCTGCGGTGATAAGTGCTACGGGCCCTGCCGGAGACAGCTGCCCAGTATTTGGGTTATTAACAGCTGTGAACTTTTAGCTGCACTGACTCATGAGATTTGATGACAGTCCAATAGGGGGTCCTTTTTTGCCCACTTTAAGTCTATACAATATCCTAGGTGTGGCGTCTAATGGATGATCTCATGGTTGAAGACAGGGCAAGTCTGAAGCTCTATTCTTCAGTTCTCTCTGTGAGGTAGCAAGAGATGATGAATATGTCCTGGATCCATCTGGGGATGAAGGAATAATCAAGCCCAGGGTCTCTCTCTCTTTCTCTCTCTCTCACACACACACTCTCTCTCTCTTTATCTTGAAATATCTCACTCCCTGTTTCCTTTCTTCTTGCAATTCACCTCTTCTCCACTTTCATTCCCATTTCTCCATGTCTCCTTCAACCATTTTTCATTTCTACACTGATTCTCTTTTCTCGCTTTTCCTCTCATTCTTCTAACTCTTCTCATACTTTCTTTCGCTAACTCCGATGAGTTCCCTTTTGCTTTTCCAGCCCTTTTTTTCTCTAAATCTCTCCATCTCCCCTCTCTTCTTCCCTCTCCTTTGCTCTACTCTCACTCTCTCCCTCAGTAGGTCAGGGTCAGCAGGTTATGTTTAGAAATCTCAGAGCACAAGGGAAATGAGCTGTGTGGACTTCCTAAAGGATAGCCTCGTGCTCGCAGACAAGTCCACCGTCTCAAACGCACATTTCCCTTTAATCTCCTCTACCCCTTCCCTTTTAATCATCCCCGGAGGGTGTTGAACTGTCGCGAAACATGTCACACTAAGAATCTGAGAACCCATAAAAGGTAACATGACTACACCCTTATTTAAATGATTGCATGTAAACTGTCTCCCAGAAGGGACCTTCAGAGCAATCACGTGGATCACGGAGCTTAAAAAAGACCATCTCTAGCATATATTCATTTGGTGGGCCATAGATTGAACTAGATGATGGGAAAGCAGAGGAATGTCAGTTAAAGCCCTGCAGCCCACTGGCGAGACAACTGCTGCACTATTTGTGAACTGAAACCAAAATAACGGGGCCAGCGCATTGGATGGGTACGGTGCTGAGCGGCCAATGAGAGTCTGGTGTTGGGGTCTTCTGTCCATTAAGGGTCTCCTATAGGTATGGTCAGTTTAGGCTGGGAGAATGCCCCACAGGCCCACTGTCTGAGAGCACTGAGCTTGCCTGCTAATTAGGTACAACAGGGACAGGCTGGCTTAGACTAACTCATCCTGTCATAACACTAAATGAGGAGCTGGAACATTAAAGCTGGGTCAGACTTGTGCATAGGGGGTCCACGTCTCTATTAAAAGTCTATTAAAAATCCTCTGGCCTTGAGGGGAGATGAGAAGTACAAGCACACATCCATTATTGAGTCTATTTTTTTGTTCATTTTCAGCTACAGGTGCCTCCGTGGCCTCTGGTCAATATCGGGTTAAACATTTATAAATACAATGATTGTTATAAGATTATAGGTTTCCATCTCGCTCCAGATATAACATAATGAAATACAATATGTAGTCAGGTGAAACGGACACAGGTGAGACTTTAACATTTCAAACACACCGACACGTTAGATTACACTGACATGAACCATGCTCCCTCCATAGCATTGGTCTGCTCTTCGATCAGTTTGCCTTCAACTCCTTTTGATGGCAATAGAAAAGCATATAATGGAAACCACACTGGGGATCACCTCTCACTGTTGATTTAGTTAGCTTAGCATTGTCCAGATGCTGGGAGATGGAGTGATTCTCAGACTGTTATTTACATTAAGCTTGTGGAGAGGAATGACTCACGAGAACGTTGTGTCTGGACCAAGTTGCTGCAGGGCAATGTTACTGTAAAAGCTAAACAGCCGGTTACAAGGTGGACTAATTGGAGTAGAGTGGAGAGTGAATCCCTTTTATTAGTGTTTTATATACAGTACTGAGAGAGGTGTCAAAGAATTGTTTTATTTGAATTATTAGACAGAGAATGTTTCGATTCAACACTGAAGATCTTAAGTTTTTCATGAACATTTACACAGTTACTCAACCATGTGTCTACGAGGGCATTTATCCACTTCATCGAAGCCAAGGCCAGACAAGAGCGTTACTGGTCACAGGGCCCCCAACCTCACCCCACCCCCTTACGGCTTTAACAGTATACCCGTCCACATAACTGTACCTTCAGCTCCTTCCTTCACAGTCCCATGCACACCCCCACCAGCCTCAAGCCTGTCCCTCTGCAAGCCGGACGTCTTTTCCCCCCACTCCCCCACTCCAGCCCACCCCCTTCTTCCCCCCATCACAGAACAGCCTTCAGCTCTGAGGCTCATCCTGTCCGCTGATGACAGGATAAGACGTTTCAACCCACGGAGAGGTGTGGGGCATTCCTCCCACGTCCTCGCACAGGCCCGTCTTCAGCCGTGGAGGCTTCAGTCTGCCAGGGTGTCCCATGATGAACACCCGCTTCGCTCAGAGAACATGGCAGTTCCCAGAGCCCCAGCACCCTCACACACAGATAACCAGCCTCGGCAGACACAAACAGGGCCTAAATTTAGTGTGTAGAATGCTCCCCCCCCCCCCCCCCCCCCCCCGATAAGGCTGGAGGAGAGTTCACACTTCACGGTGGTAGTCACTTTGTTCAGTCCCACAGTTGAATCCTTTGTTTTTTTCGTCTGCCCCCTGACTCTTAATGTATTAATTCATCAGACACTTTTAATAAAAAGGGAAGGGGGGGGGGGTGAAACTCCCACCTTCCCATTCTGCATTGAGACTGATATTACCTGTGATACATTGTTGAACAATAACAGTATAAAAACAGGCGTTAAAAACTGAAATTGTCTGGCAGCAGGGGTGCCGAAAAATATCAGAATTCTCCCTATAATTCCATGAACTAGCTACATATTTTAATTGTTAGAATAGTCAAACACCTCAAAATAGTCATACACCTAAAACAATGAAAATGTACACACATTTCCCCAACAGACCGAGTAGGCATGGGGAAGAGAGATTCCACCCAATCATCTCACAGACTTGAACAGAGGTGGGGGAGGGGGGAAGTTTGAGGAGTGGGTCCAGATTCAGGATGCCCTCAGAGCCTGATGGTAAAATCTACTTTTGTCATGATATAATACTTTATTGATAAATAAGAGCTAATTTGAAAAAGATTGTCATTTAAAATCGCATTAATCATTTGAATAAACAGTTTATTATGAATATTTTAATATGATGTCCTTGTCATTTTGAAATACAGGGAACATTTGTAAAATATTAGAGGGGAAAAACTGTGAAAAGAAAAAATGGTAACAGTGCAGGCTTTTCATTTGTCAGTGACAGGACTGCTGCGAATAGAATCAATTTTGCACAGTTTGAATGGGGACTTCTCTGGACGTTATGGAGCCTCTTAGCTGCTTTAGTACCTGGACTGCCTGTGGCCAAAGGAAATTGGTGCCACACCTGTTAGTAACTCGCTGCCCAGGCCTGACTCTATCTACAGACACATGCAGACAACCAGTCTCCATGGATTAATCTCTGTTTGCTCTCTGTGTGTGTGTGTGTGTCTTTGTGTGTGTGTGTGTTTGTGTGCGTATGTGTGTGCGTGCATGTGTGTGTGTGTGGCTGGGTCTGTGCATTTTGTGGCAGATGTATGTGATTTTGATTAGGTGAAAGAGACAGCTAAATCAAAGGATAATCTGGATATTTATCATTATTGTTCAAGGCACTTAGAATCTCCAAAACATCAAAGCTTTATTAGATGTGCTATCTGAAAATCTGCCTTAATATAATTACAACAAAGACAGTTTGAAAACAGTATCAGATGAATTAAAGTCCCATGATCCTAGATAGCATGAAACTGGTGCAAATGTGAGATAACTATATTCTAATGAGAACCACAACTTCTCATTTTATCAAAGTAAAACATCCACAATTGAATAAACTCAGATTACGACCCTACCCTACCCTACCCTTCCTAACAGATATTAAATACTAGTTTCCAGAAAATTGAAAAAGTTGGATATTAAAACTGTATACACTGTAATACATGATTGATTCATCACATAGAACTGGCCCCTGTGGATCTTTGTACGTATTAGTCATAACATGAGCTACGGCCTGCACCAGGTTCATGACATCAGAGCTGATGTGCCTGTCCTTCCCCCCTCTACCACCACCCACCAACCCATCCCCTCCAACCCAAATAATTCCCAGGCCTGTTTCAAATCCCAAACTGTGTAAATCCAATGGCATGAGTCCCAGTCCAGGTGGTCTTCATTTAGCCCCCCATCTGGAGACTGCTGCAGCTGGATGCAGCATCAGAGCTGCCCCCCTTCCGCAACCCTGCACAGCCCCATCCTCAGTCTCCAGTCTCCAGCCTCAACCCCAGCCCCCCCCCCCCAGCCTCAGCCCCAGCCCTGGTCCCACACCTGGCCTCGGCTTTGGCCCTGACCCCAGCCCCAGCCCCAAGCTCCAGTCCAATCCCCCATCTCCCATCCCCCAGCCCCTGGCCGTCATCCTCACCCCCAGCCCCCAGGTTCAGCCACAGTCCCCAACTTCCAGCAGCTTAATTTCTCCATAGGAGCATTTCAGCACTCTCCACCAGTGCGTGCAGCTCATAAAACTCTGTTGGATCTCTATTACATTTGATATAGTGCTGTGATGAATGGCTCCCTCCTCGGACCAACAGCTGGGATCTCCCAGGCGTCGTGACTACCGGACGGGCCGGAGTTGTGCTGTGGAAAAAGCAAACCAGACAGATCTTCTTCAAATGAATCAATACAATAAAGAGTTTTGAAGAGGTCCACAGCTGAACCTGCAGATTAGGATCCCAAAAATAACCAATTTAAGTTTCTGACGAACAATAGATTGACAAAAGGAGGGTATTGCTTAGTGGTTAGAGAACTTGACTGCAGATTAAAATATTGCAGGTTCAAATCCCTCCTGAACTATGCTTTGCTTTGGATGAAAAAATAAATCCATTATTATATTAGTCGTATCTGGAACCGAAAAAACATTGTTTTTAAATTTTAACTTTACAGAGACAGTTCTGCAGTAAAAAAAAGAATTACTACACTACTGAGTGTAGTGTAGAAATTAAGGTAGTAGGGATAAATTTGAAATGAATTGATGAATGATAATTATCAATTTTTGTTGTATAAAGTATGACTGACTGCAACCCCCAACACATCCAACCAATCACTCCCAGCTAACACAGCTCATGTTTGGGCTTAACAGGTATTGTCATTCTGCCTGATAGTGTGCAGTCATGTAAACAATAGTCAACAGCAGAGGAAAACACCTGAGGGAGACCCTGATCAAAGGCTGCTCTGTGTTTGTGTGTGTGGGTGTGTGATGACAGGCAGACAGAAATATCTTAACCATGGGACCCTCCAGGGGGCTGAGGGCCTGTTGTGTCCACACCCACAGTTACCACAACTTATAACAGACCGAAAGGCTTGGAGACAGGCCTCATCTGAACAGGGACCTTCCCACACTCAATGGGAACCAGCATGGGGATGTCAGTGTGCTATAAGCAATTTATGCTTTATGAGGCTAATGCTAACATAAAAATGAAAAGACAAGTGACAAGTGACAAGAGGCCGATGCAGTTTTTTTAACAGACCAGAGAGAGAGAGAGCGAGAGAGAGAGAGAGAGAGAGAGAGAGAGAGAGAGAGAGAGAGAGAGAGAGAGAAGAGAGAGAGAGAGAGAGAGAGAGAGAGAGAGAGAGAGAGAGAGAGAGAGAGAGAGAGAGAGAGAGAGAGAGAGAGAGAGAGAGAGAGAGAGAGAGAGAGAGAGAGAGAGAAAGAAGACAGATGACAGATGGTGAAAGAGAGATGCCTTTGAAAAACACAGGAAACATGGAGAGTGAAACAAAGCAAAAGTTGTTCCGTCAGTCTGTGCTTTGGAACATTTTTTAC
Organism: Osmerus eperlanus; assembly: GCF_963692335.1. NCBI lineage: Eukaryota > Metazoa > Chordata > Actinopteri > Osmeriformes > Osmeridae > Osmerus > Osmerus eperlanus. The sequence goes on from NC_085022.1 coordinate 6,343,580, forward strand.
CGCGTAATTGTTTGGGGGTGACATTGCATGAGAGCTCCTTTGGCCTGGCTGCTTCCATGCAGTCCATCGCCTGACATCCACAGACCACCCGTTAGTCTTTTCTGACGGGATGCCTATTCAAACTTCACGCCTATTCACAGACCTGCCTGTCTCTCCTCTCCGCTCTGGGCTGGGTGGGGGGCTTGGAGAGGCGGGGGTCCTGGGATTGAGCTGAGCCCGCTGCAGGCTGCCTGTTCTCCAGCCAGAGCCGCCAGAGTCAAGGGGGCCTCCTGCAGGGAGAGACCAGGGCTTTGGCCCGCCGCTCGGCTTTCGGCCGTGTCACAAAACAATCGTGGGATGATTCCTGGGAGCCTGGCGCGGCAAGGGAAGGGTTCTTGGCGGGGTTGGCATGTGGAGCGCATGGTGGTAAGGGCGACATTGACAGTGATGCAGGGACAATGTTGCAGCAGGCAGCTGGATGGGGAGGGAGTCCGGGGGAGTGGGTTAACTGGTTCTGGAGTACTGTGCTTATGAGGGTAGTCTGAGGAGGGAGTGTGTTTTGAGTGAGAGGGGCCAGGGTTTGTTTGTGTGGCTAACAGTGGAGTGATTTGTGTGCTGTGTTGAAGTGTTGTTGTGTGTTTGTGTGTGTGTGTGTGTGTGTGTTGAAGAGACAGTGTTTGTGTGGCGGCAGAATGTTTAAGTGCAGGGTGAAAGAATAGGAACTTGGAGGTATGTGGAACCATGCTGTGTTGGAGTGTGGGCTGAGTGTGTGATTGACTAGAGGCCGAGTCTCCTATTCACCAACTACAAGATGTGTAATGACTACAACACAGTCTCCTCTATAGTGTGAACAGCATCAGGCATGGGATGTGTGCCTTTCCCAATGCAGAACAAGTGTGTGTATGTATCAACAAGTGTGTGATTGACTGCTGCGTCCAGGGGATGCGTGTGCAATTTAAGACAAGCACGTGTATTGTTATCAGTTAGTGCGTGATTGACGGGTGCATACCGTTCATGGGATGGATGTGTGTCCAATTTAAGACAAGCGATCGTGTTATTATCAGCTAGTTTGTGATTGACTGAGGCGAGAGAAGGCAGGCCTGCGGACTGCTGGAGGCCCCTACAGCTCTCAGCCCACCTGAGTGGATCTCCACGTGTCTGCTTCACGTTATCCCTCCGTGGGCTAGTCAATGTGGCTCACTTTAGGGGAAGACGTGCCGCAGCAAGGTCGTAAATGGATTCACATTGTGTGCTTTCGAGGAGAAAGATCGAATTGCTTGGCAATTGACAGTCTCATCTATTATGGAACAGCAAGCGAAGGTCTGCTTAGACTTAGGACTTCACCAAGGTGAACACATCCAAGCCATCAATGATTCCCAAGTCACTTAGATAATCAATATTCTACCAATAACTCAAGGCATTGAGTTTTGAAAGCAGCCATAAAGCATCAGCAAAAGCAAGTACTGTATATGCGTAAAGAATGAGTTGAAATGCAAAAATGACAATTTGGTTAAGGTTGGAGGTGGAGATTTCTAAATGTTCATTGTGCATGACTAGAAGCTAGTTCATCATGGCCTGAAATTGAGAGAGATTGACAGATACCGACAGTTACTTTTATGAGTGATACAAGTATTACTTCCAAAATGGAACGGGAACGATCTGTCAATATGTGCAATTTATTGGTCTATGCTGTATTCACTGCTGTTGTGAGAGATGCCGATGCTTTTCATGTAATACTTTTAATCAACATGGTGAAAGATAAGCTGTATCGTTGTTCTGTGGGAAAGAGTTTTAAGAAAGGAAAAAAGGCTCTCCTTTCACAGCATGTGGACAGACGAAGGGTAAAAGAGGTGAACACAATCTTATCTGAATAACCCACAGGAAGAAACAGAACCTTGCCTACAGTATTAACATTCACGGACAGATTCAACACACACACGACACATATACACACCAAACACACACGCACGCATTCACGCTAACACACACACAAAACACACATATGCACACACACAAACACAAACAACACACACACACACACGCAGGCACACACACGCACACACACAAAACACTCACGCGATGCGAGGACACAAAATGCACACACGAAAAACACACGCAAAGCACATGTACTGAACACACAGAAATGCACTCGGTCTTGAACACGCTAAACACTTACCCAGACGCTGTATGGCTACCAGCATTTCAGTATTACTTTATTTGTGTCGGGTTCAGGGAGTGCATGTGAATTCTGGCCCATGTGGATTCTTAAAGACAGGCATAGAGACACTATGCACTAACTCAACATAAATACCTTCCTTTTAGAAAGGCCATCCCACCCCAGGAGAGACCCCCAACACAGAATCCCCCATGCCTCTCCTTCAACTTGACGGGCCCAGGGAAGGAGCCCTAGAATGCTGATATGTCCCCCACCATTCACCCTGTGGTTCGGTTCATATTTTTGTGGAGGTCCATTGACTTTCTCCTTTTCAGACTCACTTTAATCCCCGCGCCTGTGTCCGCAATGGCTCTCCACAGAAGGGCCATTATTCAGGGCCTTATTACTGCGCCCCTCGCGGCTTATCTCCTTCCTGGTGACAGTCTTTTCAAGCCTTTCCCTAATGACCTGGGGAAGCTCACATGCTCAACTTCCCAGGGCTGCAGGGCCCCGATGATGTCAGAGGGGCCGGCTCCCCTGTGCCGGGGCTCCTGGAGGGGGTGGAGAGGTCCGTCGCGTCACACGTTCACTTATTCCACCACTCCGCCACTCTGCCTCTCCTTGCAGACCCAGGCCCCAGGAGCAGGGACGAGGTGGAGGACTGGGAGGATGGGAGGATTGGGGGGGGACTGGAAGGATGGGAGGATTGGAGGCCCCACCACCCAGGCCCAGAGGGACATAGCCCATTGTGATTCAAATGAGCCTGGGAGCTGCGTTCCTCAAAGGTGGTTGAGGTGATGCACATTGTACCAGAGAGCTGCCATCCCAATCAAGGAATGAGCTCACGGAAAAGAGACCAGATTTTCCTTCCTGATACTGGTTTTCAACATGGTTTACAGTAATATCATGTCAGGAGTGCTGTGCGACTACGCACTCGCTGCTTACAAGTGATGACTGGGTTCTATTCAGCAACCACTTTGTCTACAAAGAAAAACAGGAATTCAATGCATTAGTATGAGTGAAGCCTTTTCACTCTATTTACACGGTTTTCCTTGTGTGAGAAAATGAAAAGACGAGAGCCCCTCACAGGACCTCTCCTGCTGTCCACTCAACAGACTAGATTACCTCCGCTAAGGGAACTGAACTCACTTCCCCACAGCTAGCCTCTGCTGAATGGATTGAAAAACATTCATTTCATGCCCTAATATCCTACTTAAAGTCATTTGGAAGAAGCGACGATTTATTTCGAATTCCAAGCTTATTTGGATCATGTAAATCACACAAAGATAAACAAAGTGTTGTATTGTTATTTTGGAGATAGACATATTTCTAACTGAGTCCAACAGTCTATAGCAGTTACCTTGCTAGGCCACGGCAGCCATTGTGGAGTTGAGATGGTCTATCATCCCAATAACAAATACACTTACATTTTCAGCAAGTGATATATATATTTACAAGAAAATTTACTATTTAGAAGCTGAAATTCATTTGTTCAGACCATCATGTACATCTCGCCTCGCCTCTCACACAGGAGGAATTCTGGGTATTGGTGTCTCAGCTGGTGAACAGACGAAGAAAAGGATGGTCGCTTCGTGTTTGTGTCTTGAAATCGTAAACTACTTAAGACTTTGGAAAACATGCTGAATTGGTCCAATTAAGCAAATAATGATTGGTTAGCAGCTGTTTACAACAGAGGAGGCAGGCCCACATGCAAGCCCTGGAGGAGGTACCAGTTTATCCACCACCATCCTCCAACCCATCTGGATGCTTTTATAAGGTTGTGTGGAAAGAAATGCACACCGTAAAGCCTCTCAGATGGGAGAGAGATCAAGTTTGGAAAACATTCGATGGCAATGTCTAAGAAAATATTTCTGGAAGCGTACTTGTGAGTTTCAAAAGAATGGAGATGTGCTGTATTTAGGGCTGAATGAACTTCTGACACAGGAGGAACCTGTAATCTGTAGGATCAGTCAACCTCACACAGACATAGTTCCGAAGTAAGAAGAACATCAACCTCGTTTGATCTTTTCGTTTTGATAGTTCCGAAATTCACTCAGGACAGTACAGACGTTTACCCAAACAATAAACTATTCCACCATCATGCTCTCACCCTCACACACACACTGATTTCACTGCAAAGCCTCTTGGAGTGGACTCACCAGAGGCCTTTAACCCTTCGCTTTAAGTCTTAGTTGGTGCTTTTAGCCTCCACCTAAACCAGCTTTTAATTACTCCCGAACACTGACCCTGTCTATCAACAAGGAAGCTGAGTAGACAAAAGAATGCACAAACTCAAAAGTGAGAAAGCTAATGCACCAACTCTTCATCCACAAATCATGACTATGACAAGACTGCTTTTCAATAGTAAGGAGGGGGATTAAGGTTAAAGTACTAACATTGAATTTGGTGGCAATCCATTTACTGGTGGGGAATCATTGTTGTAAGTAAGCAGCTTGCCTGAGGATTTATAAATGCCACCTTTGTCAGTGTCATTAGTTCAGCCAAATGCATCGCTGCTTGCATTTATGAGGGCCACAACACAGTAAAAGCTTAAACAATGAATTAGCTCTTTATATCCGGGGGAGATTTTCCAACAATAACAGCTACATAAGTGAAATTAATTTAGCTAATTTAACTAAACAATGTTGTGAAGTTACTCAAAAAAAACTATGCTCTCATAAGAAAATGGCACGACAACAAATAATTCGACAAAAATATGTAATCCGCAAATTTACATTTAATGACTTTCTTCCCTACGACTAGTTTTTGCATAATTGTTCTCACAGTAATGTGCATTCCAAAGAACCACAATGATGCAAACATAATTTATTCACTAATTCAGGAAACAAATGATTGGTATGAAAACTGCAATATTGCAAGAGTCTGTTGTTTGTTTTCCAGAAAGTAAACACTGTCTCTCTAAATCTTGACTGTGAATCAAACCTCCATATTCGGTTACCTTAATCCAGCCATGTCAGCAGTTTATCACCAGATGAGAGACATATCGTTGGATCCTCTGGGATGGACTCAACGTCTGTGGTTATGAATCCTGACAAGGGAGTCAACCCACATATGGACACAGGTCGGGGTTCCTGTACTGCAGCAGCAAGCATCAAAGACAGTCTGGCACTGAAAAGAATGGAAAATGTTCTGACATGAAGGTTTAAGTAATTATTGGATTTAGATGAGAGGGGAATTCCATGAGATGCAAGGTAAAACAAACCAAACGGGAAAAAGCATTTTTATTCCACCAGCAGAACTTTGTCCAGGAGGATCTGTGTGTTGGCCTGATGTCATACTGTTTGTGATCATGCCCCCAATAAGTGATGGAAGGTCATGCACATCTTTGTAGTCGCTTTTTAGAGGTCAAGAAAACAAGGTCAGTCGATAGACTAGGCCTCAGAGGATGTGGCCCCGGAAAGATGATTTTAGAGGAGAGTACGGCTCAGTGTTTAGAACAGTTGTCGGCACATTTCCAGGTTGAAGGTTCAATTTTCCCCTGGCCTGTAAGTCACTTGGAGAAAAACATCTGGTAAATGAATACATTGCTTTACATTTTGATGTTTCCATGTTTCCCTTTTGAATCCTGGATTTCCAACTGAACCAAGACACTGCTTGAGATCATGTGCTGCTGCTCCCTCCTTTGCAGTACTGTCTTCCTGACACCAAACCAACTGTGACTCATCTTGTTCCATATCCTCCACTAGCTGTTCTCTAATTAGGAATCTTAGATTGAAAATATAAAACAGCAACATATAATCATGTCCTGGGAGCTGTTTTCTGTCTATTTTCCTTCCCAGAGTTCCTTATACAGGTGGTGACAAACATTAAAGCAATGTCTGGGTTTAAAACCAAAGACAGAGCTGGAAAGTTTTTTTAAACGAAATTTAGAACTTATTCAAATGGAAATGTCCTTTTCCTTTTGTCATCAACAGTCAATTGACATGTCATGTTTTTCCTCAGACATTTCCTTTCAGACTTCCCAGTGTTCTGTTTGATCTTCTGCTCCAGTGCTGACACCAGACGTGACCTTCTGTCTCAATAGTGAAGTTGGGCCGACCTGGACTCAGGTCACTTCAGAAAACGTTCTTATGCGAGAAGAAGGGAGTTTTATTTGTTTTCACAGACTCCCTAAGCGCAAACCATCTGTGACAGTTTGCAGAGTCGAGTCTACGAAAAGTGATGTTCTTTTTGAGGACTAGTGAAAGGTTGGTTTTCGTCAAGAATGTTATCTCAGTAGTAGTGGGCTCTGCAACTCCTTCTTTTCTCTTTCCACGCCACCACCAACAACAACTTCTCAAACTCTCACTCTATTCTTCTCCATTCTATCACTCTGTGTTGCCAGGAATCTAGTTCTGCTCTGTCTCTCTCTCCCCCTCTCCCTCTCTGCTTTCCATCCCAAACTGCTGTGGCTTTCTATGACTGGTGGGTCTGTCTGTATCTCCAGTCTGGCGCGGAGGAGAGGAGACAGAACAAAGTGCACTCCTATCTGCCCTCTGACCCCACCCTGCTGTCTGAGAGGACATCAGAAGTAATGGCCTACTGACACCTTCCTCAGTTCCTCAGTCAAACATCACAAGAGATTTCTCTGTTACCTGAAGACATTAGCCTTCACTGACTGGATGACCCAGCAGACGCCCTCAAGTCTTTGCCAGTAGGGCGACTCATATGAAACACAATCCAGCGGACCTAATGAATCCCCCCTCCCTGAAACTCTGGATATGTGACCCATAAACACCCCAGTGAGGATCTCTCCCGCTTGGTGAGTGGCATGGGGTTGGCATGTCTGTGTCATCATAAACACTTCAGCGTCTCTGCCTCAACCTTGATGCAATGTCTTAATTGAGGGAATATCGTTTTGCGACATACATACATACATACATACATACATACATACATACATACATACATACACACAAACATACATACAGTACATACCATACATACATACATACATACATACATACATACATACATACATACATACATACATACAATAGCACAAATTGGCCTTGGATATATTCAGCACCGATGTAACTTATGAGTCTGTCACTAAGGATGACTCTTACTGATGACTCTTCCCTCATCCATGCACCACACACTCAGATTGGTGTTGTGCTATTCGGTTGGTGGTGCTTGTTCTCCACTATCTACAGCCTACATCTGGCTCCACCTTCCTCCCTGAAGGCCCAGGCTGCCTGTCTGGAAGGGCCAGGAGAGGCGCCTCCTGCTCAGGCAACACAGCCTGCTCAGTCCTCGTCTGGACCTGGTCTGGGCCGCTCCGGCCTGGCGGCACTGTTGATGCCATCTAGACGATCTTGACATGAATAGGGACAGACAGGGAGTGGCTACAGGCAGGGGGGAGGTTGGGGGGAGTTTAAAGGGTAAATGGATGTTGTAAAGAGGTAGTTGAAGGTTATACTGTACCTCTAAATCGTTCTGAAGTGTAACTATGGAGCAGTTTCAACATGACTAAAATGGTGTTGCTCTAGGTATTGCTATGTACTGTAGTTGCGTAGTAGTTAATGCAACCTTAACGTAAAGTGTTGTAAACACTATCATCTTAAAAGAACAAAAGGAAAGGTAAAACCACCTACATATGTTTCAATATCTACTGCCAAGTCTTATGAAAAAAGGTTTCTGTCAAACACCAACTTTGGCTCCTCATCCAGAGACAGTTGTAATGATGATAATCTCAAGTCTGTGATCTACAGAGGAGAGGTATGTTTCCCAAAACTGCTTCACTCCTCCAGTGTTTGCAGCTTAGTGTTCTGGGCTGACACCACTGCAGAGACACCGGCCGATTCTCTTTTGATCTACTCTTCAATTACACTGTGTAGCAATCATCCCTCCATCCCAAGGATGGTGATTGAACTTGAAAGCATCCACACTGATAATTTAGCAAGCATGCATGGCTATTTTGAACAGCTTGTAACTCTTGTAACTTGTGATCAAAATGAATTGTCTCGGTTCAAGGCTCTGCTCGACTATTCTTCAACATCTTTTCATAATTTGTGGCTCAAGGGACATTTCCAAATAGTGTCAATTTGCAGTTACAAAAAATTGGCGAAAACGACAGCTTAGTTAAAGACGCAGCGTTCTCTAAACAGTAGTGGATCCGTAAGGCACGGAACTCTCCGGCCTCTGGATCTAGAACAGCCGTGCCTCTAGATGACAGATAGTCTGTGGAAAATGAGGTGCCCTGTTATGCACGTTCACAAGCATCCTTTCATGTGGCAGCTTTTCCAAAGGTGCAAAGGTGAACCCTCTGATTGACTGGAGGCCTATTGAAAGGCACTGGTTCTCACTTGAGGGCCACGAAATGAGTTTAACATACAGGAAGAGGTTGGGGCGGGATTAACGCGTTCTGAGGATTGTGTGAACGGTGAAGCATGTCAACGTGTTGGCTCATTGTGGAAAGCGGATTGGACACGGCAGTCTGAAAAGGTAGCTCCCGTTAGAAGCTGCGAGGCATCACACACAACTGTCACGCTCATAGGCCACACACACGGGTGCTTAATTTACTGGCAACCGATTGATAACCAATCAATCTGGACCCCATGTCAAACTAGACATTAGTTAAAAGAAGAAATATGTCTCCTTTCTTGCATCACAATGTGCAGTTGAAGTAGCCAAGCAGAGGGGAGAACTATATACTGCCCGGTCACGCACAGTATGTCTGTTTCCTGTGCTCACCACCATTGTGTTCACTGTGGTTCAGTGTGGTCCTTTCTGTTCTCATTCATCCATGGACTATGGTTGAGGATGTGTTCAATCTCCCAAATCATTCAAGGACCCCCTTTCTCTCAGACGTTACTTCTTTCCACTTGGTCAAACATAGCCTTTTACGACAATGTTTTTTGGACATAGAAGGATAAAATCTCCGGATTAAGATGACTCAGCATTTGGACGCTTACACAAGCTTGCCAGGCGTTAACGGTAAGCGTTAACGATACGCAAGAGAAGGCTTTAGTGTTTGGGATCAGAGAGAAAGAATCGCGTCATAAACACTCGACGAGGGAAAAGCGTCATAATCTACCGGGTACTGAATAGAAAGTCAAGGTTTGTGCCCCAGAGTGAGGATGGAGTCGCAGGCTTTATAACTTACATTGGCCGGGTTTCCCAGATTCGTTAAGAAGCTCTTAACGCTAAGAGCTTCTTAGGAGCATTCTAAGAGCGTTCTCTTAAGAAGCTCTTAGCGTTAAGAGCTTCCTAACGAATCTGGGAAACCCGGCCATTGTAAGTTACATTGTTAACCTGCTTTGTAGTCATATAGCAGCTGAGCTGTGATGGGTAAACCCAAATATACATATTACATGGCTCGACATGCTTTTTATGACTGTTTTTCACATTATGTTAAAACATGGTATGGGACAAATTGTGAAGGATTGGCAATAGGCATTATCTACAGCATTACAGTATAGTGTTAAGAAACAATGGAGAGTATCAAACATTTGTGGGTAGGGCAACTTTTGTTGATGACTGAGGATGCGGCCGTTTAGTATTATTTTCTTAATGTTAATGTCATGTATGATGAAATCTATTCCCCTGGATAGAATCACTACATTGTGATATTGTAATTTCCTTTATAATATGCAATACAATTATAATATGCATTGTTTCTTGATATTAAATTGAGACATTGACAAGGCAATATATTGTCTTGATCTAGCGTTCATAATTACCATATGCCAATGGTAAATCCTTCAATTTCTCCCACTTTGGACACATCATGAGCTTAAAAAAATGATGACACAGTGACACCTTTTTAACCTGTTTTACCCCTTCCTCAGGCATGAAAAACTAAGTAAATCCTCTTACATGTTCAAGCAAGTTTCAAGGGAAAGTGGTGAATAGTTGTTTTCATTGTTTTATTGTTTGAGGAGGAAGACACCTGTGCTTCTCCATTGTCGCTGGCGTGCCTCTGATATTCACCAGACTAAGATGCTTGGATCTTCTTTGAAGTCTGAGGTACTACTGTAGAGTCACCAATGCTATCCTGCCAGGGATATTTCTTCAAGCACAGAATAGTATCCACCACCTTTCAAAGGGTTACAATTGAGGTGACATTGAGGTGAATTGCTTTTGAGAACAGCTTGTTTGAAAAAAACGACTTCTAACAAAAGAAAACAACGTGTTACTTACATAACAAGGGATGACTTCAAGTCTTGACGTCTTTCTGGAAGGTCTCTGTGCCCACCTGAAAAATATAAATCTGACTGAAGGAGACATGAAGTCACTCTTTTTTCTGTCACACAAGGCTGCTAATATTTTGAACAAAGGCAACAAGACTCTGAATCACGAAAGAGCTGTCCACCTCAGTTTTTTTAGGGTCGGGATCTACCAGTTGTATAAAAATATCTTTACTCCTTAATAGCTGCATATATATATATATATATACATATATTATATATATAAGTATGGTAACTATATTCAACTATTTGAGCCACATAGGACCATAAACACTGAAATATACTCCAATTTCACAAAAGGCAGGTCAGCGACAAAACATTTTGTGACTAAATAAGTTGACAACTACTTCAGATTTTGTACAGCAGCAATAACCATGGTGACATAAGAGAAGGTAGGCTATGTCTTTATGTTTACTTGTGAGCCAGCTCACATATTTGCTTTTCAAAATTCACTGTTGTGTAGGCTACTTAAACTTCTTTGCTGTTACCTTTTTAATTTTCTTTTTATCTCGCATCACGTCAGAGGTTCTTTGGTATACTGCCCCACGACTTTTGTTGCTATTGCACCTTGCGTATGCGTATTTTAAGGGCCAGGGAGATGTGCACAAACTATGCACCAAACGAGTGCTGGAGGCCTACGTGCGGCAGCCATTCAGCACATCCAGCTGCCTTAAGTGAGTCCTTCTGTACTGGGACAGCTAGAACATGGAGAATTGTGTTTTCTTTGCATCCCAATCCCATCCTGAACTTCATCCAAACACACTTTGTAGAATTTCAAGATATAGGAAACCAACCCAGATGTCACATACTTGACCTCTGCCCTGCCTCTTTCTCACAGTTCATTTGTAGCCAATTAGAGTAAACCCTTCTCATCAGGGAACTAGCAGAGATTTATATCCCAAGTTTCTTTTCTCTCTTCAACAGTTTTGCAACTTCCTATTTGTGTTGTCACTATCCTCCTTATTGTCTGGCTGTGTTTGCTCTTTTTCTCCCTCCTAGCCGGCAGGGGTTTGTTGTGCTAGCAGTTAGCGTGTTTGTTCCGGGTGTCTTTGTGGCTATGGAGATCAGGATTAGCATTGACAAGCGTTGGATTACAGGCCTCCTGTTGCCGTGTCAAAGGTCCACCCTGGCTCCTTTCACCTCCGACCATGGAAGAGAAAAGCATCAATCGTGGGGGTTACCTACCGTCCATGATTCGCTTAAGATGATCATAAAGCTTTTTGAATGATCTGGGTCACTGTTCACCCCCCTCCTTTCTCATGAATTATTGTACGGTTTGTGTCCTTAGCATGGACGCACCCACAAAAGGAGCCCTCAAGATGTTGGCTCTTCACAATGGTTGTTATAAACTAAACCTTCAGATCACAATCTACTTCCCTGGACTTAATCCCTGATGGAGTGTGTGTGTGTGTGTGTGTGTGTGTGTGTGTGTGTATGTGTGTGTGTGGGGGGGGGGGGGGTATTGTTGTCCTGACAATGGAAAAAAAACATAATTTGCGGAATTATTTTTAAAAATCACTTTGTGTCTATATTGCAGACTTTCCAACATTTTGAGGAGTTGACAGTGAACTGAGTCCTGAGTTTTTAAGATGACCGTAGACTACAGTTCCTCGTACTACAGACCAGTAGAGATGCCAGGGTATATTTTGCTCAAAGGGATCTGCTTAATTGGGTAGACCATTTAGGGATCCTGGCCATGTTTCTGTGGAAATCTGAGAGGCCAACCGCCTGCGACCACGCAGTTTTGGTGACCACTCTACTACATCACACCAACGAGCTGCCAATCAAACTGCGGCCAGACCATTCCTGGGACAGCTGCTCTGATGAGGTGTGTGTGGGTGCGTGTGTGTGTGCATGTGTGTGTGTGTGTTTGTGTGCGTATGTGTGTGTGGTTGAGGGGAAGGGGGGGGGGGGGCACAGGACGAGGCACATCCACCGAAACAGCTGCTCCAGATGTTTCCTCTGGACATGCCACAGTTCAAGGGAGAGGAATGGGCTGAGGCAAGCAGCAGACTGGGCTTAGCCCTAACAGCAGACTGGGCCTAACCCAGCAAGACTGGGCCTAGCCGTAACAGCAGACTGGGCCTATCCCTAACAGCAGACTGGGCCTAGCCCTAACAGCAGACTGGGCCTAACCCAGCAAGACTGGGCCTAGCCCTAACAGCAGACTGGGCCTAACCTTAACAGCAGGACTGGGCCCTAGCCCTAACAGCAAGACTGGTCCTAACCTTAACAGCAAGACTGGTCCTAACCCGAACAGCAAGACTAGGCCTAGCCCTAACTGCAAGACTGAGCCTTACCAAGACAGCACTGCCCTCTTCTGGGGTCACATGAGCCCAGTATCAGATGTCACAGGTCATCGACGAGCACTCAGTTCCAGAGGACAACGGTGTAGTGAGCTGTTTTATTTCCAGCTCAGATAGTTTCACAGCAAGTTTATTTACTGAAGTGCTGAAGTGTGGGGCTGATTTACGGACTGTTTTGGTCACTGTCCTGGTAAAAAAAATCGAACAGGACACTACTGCCCTCTATGTCTGTGCCTGGTAAGAACAATGCACTTGTCCAATTGACATCCGCTCTATAAGGGTGTGCATAATGTTAGCACTAAATTCTGAAAACAACAACTTTGACATTTTAAATGAAACAATTTCTGAAAAACATTTGACGTCATTCGTGACTTTCCTGCACAAAAATATTCAATAGTCATGGAGTTGAAACGCAAGACTAGGTATTACAGGTAGTTCATTGATGGGAGAGGGAACAACAGGAAGAGAAAACGTCTGAAAAGCGAGAGACGAAGAAAGCAGAGCGATGGAAGACCCCCAACTGAGAGCCCACAATGCCCATCGGGACAGTGCTGCCAAGGCCCTGGTGTGGACCATGGGTACACAGACATGCTCTGTGACTCCTATGGATCTGATGCCATGCTCTATCCCTCCCCCGGTGTTCCTTACTCTGTGCTAGTGGGTCATGCCATTCACAAGGCTAATTGTCATTCTGCCATAGAGGACCTCTAATCATTGGGCTGTTTAACAGTGTTGCTACCTGAGCAGACTACTGATGTTCTCATGGATGCTAGCCTGTAACATACTGTACAGCGCATGCATAGCTACATCATGCAGAAGGTGGCACGCACCGGTTCAAGCACTTAGGGACAACATGTACGGGTTTAATCACAAATAAGTGATTGGAGAGTACAAATCCAACGAACTTGAAGTTTCTACTTTTATGATCCAATGTGTTCTAGCTTTAATGGTCAACAATAAAAGGACTATCATAAGGCATGCAGCGTCTGTTTCTTAATGGGAAGATAAAAAAGAAGTCCTGCCCCCCCCCCCGCACACACACACACATGCCCCCAGACCCTCCTTGTTGTTTACGAAGGTCATGCCATCATCACATGACTTGTTACGACGACTTCCTCCGCCCACCGGGCCTCTCCCTGGTGATCTAACCTGCTCTGGCACTTCTTTACCCCAACCCTTGTTCCTGAGCAGCAGGGGGCTTCCTGGTCTCTCTTCTCTGCCCTCTCTCTCCCCCCCCTCGTGTCTCTCTCTCTGTTCTCTCCCTCTCCCCTTCTCCCTCTCCCCCGAGGGCTCAGACTCTGCTTCCCTTCTCTGGCACATGGTCACTGCAAATCAGAACCTGCCTGGAGTCTTTCTCTCTCTCTCTCTCTCTCTCTCTCTATCTCTCTTTCTCTCTCTTTCTTACTTTTTTTCTTTCAGTCCCTCTCATTCTCTGACTCTATCTCTTTCTCTACTCTGATACTTTGCTCCGTACAGAGCAGGAGACTGAAGCTGGACTTGCTCCCTATCTGTGCGTGTGAACTGTGTGCAGTGCATGGGGGATCCTCCCTGCGCGGTTCAGGGAAGCACGCAGGAGACAACTAGGGACTTCAAAGGCACCCCTTGTGCAGGTGTGAGGGCTGTCTGACACAGCTCTAATCTGAGGGTGGCTTGTCAGTTGCACGCCCCCGTCAAACATGGAACTCCTTTGAAGGTTCTAAGGCACAATAGCAACATCTTTACATTACAAACATCACACCTAGCCGGTCGCAACCTTGGGCGTGTATACAGACACGAAGACAGCTACATGCCAACACACACAAACTTGCGAGAAGGCAAGCATGCAGCCATGAATAAACACACACATACATAGAAACATATGTTGTTTTTACCAGCCAATGCAATAAGCTCATAAATGTGCTGTATTTGTGGAGACTTGCTAAACCCGGGGATTGTGAGAGCTCATGTTTGGCCAGCATCATGTTAGTGGTTTTAATTATGTTGTTTCATTCAAAACACGTTTTAATTTTATCCTTATGCCTGTCATTTTCAGAAGTTGTAAATTGTTGATTAAGTATTTGGATACAAATTGCCCCCCTGAGATGATAACATATGCTTGTGTCTCATAGGAACATGGTTTGTGGAGTATTAGTCCCCTGAGGCAGGTGGTATTATTCTTTATTATAGTCTTATAGTAATTAATAATGTTATCATGAAATGATGAATGAAATGTGAATAACCAAGTAATATCTTACAGGACTGGAGCAACACACACTGTACACGAATTCTCTCTCTCTCTCTCTCTCTCTCTCTCTCGCTCTTTTACACACACACACACACACACACACACACACACACACACACACACACACACACACCCACACACACACACACACACACACACACACGCACACACGCACACACACCGTGTGTCCTCATCCCTACAGCCAGACCACGCACACGGAACTGATCATCCAAACAGAACACGCCCAGTACAAATAGCAACTAGGAGACCATAAACAGAGTAGGGTCTGTGCGGCTAATAAAGAAATGAATGATTGATGAGTCTCGATTACTTCCAAAGAGCAATTAATTCCTGGCTGCTTGTACGTGTGCTGTGTTGAGCATTTACCACCCCCTATTTTGTATTTCATCATAACATAGCACACATTCCCTAAGCCAGACCGAATAAGGCTTTTACTTTGTCTCAATATGTGTGCTTCGACCAACTGTTGTTTCCGAAGTAGCCTAGGCTACTTAAAGGTTGGTTAGATGACAAAATAGTAGGTTGAACCAGAGCTAGATTTCTCTTTACAGCTCTGGGCTGAACAAGTTAGTTGTCGCTCTGCTCACATTGTCCACTATAGGGCGATGTTGAGACAAAAAACAGTTATCCTCAACACGCGAACACTTGGTGATGAATTTCCCATTGGACTAGGGCTTCCCACTAAATTATTGGACAGTGTACAGTTTGTATTGTTTATAAAGTTCTACTTGGTTGTTCTGCATAGGAATTAAGAAATTATGTGGAACGTTGAACACACACACACACAAGCATAATGTGGGTACAAAACTGAAAGCAGTTGAATCGAGGACATTGAAAATGAAAGCGCATTATCCGTGTTGTCGAGAAATTAAAGGGGACGCCAGACTTGGCCCCTGAGCCGACTATTATTGTACGCGTAACTTTTAGGGAAGTTACTCAATCGGGGAAAACACGTTTTAAATGTGGATTTTCATAAACAAGTTAGACAACGAGCACTCCACGACTCTTTTTCAGGTAAGATACCTTTTGGAACTTAACGGATGACCATTTCAAATTGACAAACAGATAACCGTTCTACGTAACTTCATGAAGTTAAGTCTACATTTGACATTTTCAGAATGAATACCACGATGACATCGTCCACGTTAATCCGAAACCTGAACTACAGCATCCGCCGCTCTCTTTCCGACTTTTTGGATCCTCAAGACAGCTGGAAAGAGATCCTTGTATCCATACTCAAACCCACAGGCGAACCTAGATACTCACAGCATCATGTAAGGTATAGCCTACAGTCTATATACAGATTCTTATAAGCATCTCTCAGACCATCTGTAAATAGATCTGTTAAAAATGAAACCAAATCATGTTCTCTCTCTCTCTCTCTCTCTCTCTCTCTCTCTCTCTCTCTCTCTCTCTCTCTCTCTCTCTCTCTCTCTCTCTCTCTCTCTCTGTGTCTTCACTGATCCTTCTTACAGGAGATTTGAAGCATTTATTGCACAGGGGAAAAGTCCAACGATGGAGCTACTGAACGACTGGGGCACAACCAACAGCACAGTTGGAGACCTTGTGGACATTTTACTTAGCCACAAGTTACTGGCTCCAGCCAGTATTCTGTTGCCGGGTAGGATATTAGAGAAAAATAATACGGTCTTCTTCAACTTCATTTTAATATTAGTGTGGGATTGAAGAGAAACGAAATCCCCATTCTCGTTATGTATAAAGTAGCATAATTAAACCAGAAAATAATAAATAGATAACTTTCCAATATTTCTGTATTTTACACCTGTGTATTTATGATTTACTCTGTCTCTTTTATTTTTCCTGGCTGGGTCACTAGACAGAGTACAAGCGCAGCGTTCAGCATCTGCTGTTCAGCCAGCCATCTCTGCCAGTGCTACAGAGAGGATCAACAACACTCCAACTATAGCCATGGGAGAGAGTACACAGGTGTCTTCCACCAGAAACACACCTGTGCAGGTTCAGGACTCTGGTGAGTGGAGACAGGTGGACTATCACATAGTTCAACCTTTGTACTAATAATAAGTGTTTGTTCAAATGCTCTATTACTCAGCCATACTTATCCCCCAAACATATACACACAGCACAGAGCATGGTCATTTATTACAAAATATTTTTTTCTTTGTAGGTTAACATTCAAGAACCTGTGAAAGGTTTAAAAGTTTGAGACAAAATAGTTTTAGTATGTTCCAGTTTGTGTGAAGACAGCGGCACACAGCAGTCAGTAGATGGCAGTAGATGGTGTTAAATGAAACATTGTCTGAAAGATATGAAGAAGCCACAACTGTTAAATATGTCCACCTTTTAGGCTTTTTAAGGTTCTCATTCCATGAGCTGGAAAGGATAACTGAGAAGTTTGATAACCGGACAATGTCAGAAGGTGGTAGAAGGCTTGGTGAAGGAGGCTTCGGGACTGTGTACCAAGGGATCATTGATGAGAAACCTGTGGCAGTTAAGAAACTCCATTCAGTAAGCAGCACATATGTATTACAAAATGTATACACTGTCTGCTAGTGGTGAACAGCTTATTAGCCAATGGCTATGAAACATTCAAGGTGTTTTGTTTTAGATGGAGGACATCTCAATGGAAGAATTGAGAGTTCAGTTCAATCAGGAGGTCCAAACTCTGATGACGTGAGTGTCTCTTCTCTACCTGCTGTGTGTGTGACTGTTCTGCTCTGTGGAGACTCACAGGAAGTCCCCGCTTGCTGACTTCCTGCCTATTAATAACCACTACACCCTGTCATAATGCCCAACTGACAAATACATCTATTTGATGAAGCTCTTCCCTTATTCATTTGATTAGGCCGTGTCTCCACCAAAAATGGGTTTGACAAGTTGCTGCACTTAAGAGAGCCTTCTGGTCATTCTATGGAATGCATAGAATGATTGTTTCAAAGATGCATGTGTCTCACAACCTCACTGTTGTTCTGCACAGAGGGCACTGTTTGGTTACGTTGTTTCATGCAGAGGGCACTTGCTGATGACATCATTCTAGTTGCATGTTGAGGGCACTGGTTGACGACATCATTGTTGTTTCCCAGGTTGACGCATGAGAACTTGGTGGACATGGTTGGGTATTCCTGTGATGATCACTGCCCTTGTTTAGTGTACGCTTACATGTCCAACGGCTCGTTGCTGGACCGACTGGCTTGCTTGGTAAGCTTGGTGCACACATACCATTCCCCCCATGCAATCTCTGTAGCACATACACATATATTTATGTGTGTTGTGTTACTACTGTATGTGGTGTTGGAATGCCGTTGTAGGACGGGACCCCCTCTCTCTCCTGGCACAGGAGGTGTCTGATAGCTGTAGGAACAGCCAGGGGTTTGGATTACCTGCACAGAAACCACCATGTTCACAGGGATGTCAAAAGGTTGTATATCTCTACAGATGTTCCACATTTGATCAATTATATCAATAACATTGAATACAATCGGTTATCACTTTGCTAATACATAGTCATACTTTACCTGGTTGTTTTTGACCAAAAATGTGTTTTGTTTCCAGTGGAAATATTTTGTTGGATGATAAACTGGTGGCGAAGATCTCCGACTTTGGGCTGACACGGGCTTCGACCACGCGGTCATCATCCACGATGCTGACAGAGAGGATTGTGGGTACTACAGCGTACATGGCACCAGAGGCCCTCAGGGGTGAGATCACCCCCAAATCAGATGTCTTCAGCTTTGGAGTGGTGTGTCTTTTTACCTCTATAAATCTCTCAAGACCTAGTACAGTGAACAGATATTATACAGCAACATTTTGAATTTAATCTACATACATTTGATCTGCAGTAGCTATAACAAACTACCCCACTCTAAACTAAAAACCAGTGTTTGCTTTTTAGACCATTACTTAACAATTTGAAAACATCGTAGAAAGACTATGGTAAGAATATTAATGGATACTGAACTGCTGCACAAGCAAAAAGTTGAAAACAAGTGTTAACTCAGCAATTTATCTCTCAGCCAGACTCTTCCAAATCTACTGACACAACATAATTTCTGGACCCTCAAATTGGGGAAAATCATATACACATGTTTAAATCCATGCATGTGGACCAGCCAGCGACATTATTTTCCCTATCTCATCAGTATGGAAAGGTTTTTGAACGTATTGTGTGACACCGCTATAAAGGAGACCAATATGGCGCTTGTCAACTGTGAGAACCATAGAGTGGCTGAAATGTGCAGCAGTACAGAACAGATAGATCAGTGGAGTAATAGAGGCCTTGTGTTGTGAAGACAGGTGGTTAACCTCAGGTCTCTCTCTGTCATCTCCAGGTGCTTTTAGAAATACTGTCTGGACTCCCGCCAGTCGATGAAAACCGCGACCCGCAGTTTCTAGTAAGCGTCACAATAGCGGCTTTCTCCATCGATCCATGAAGGACATCATACTAATTTTCTAATGATGACAAGCGCACTGGTGTAAAATCACCAAAGACTGTCCAGTACCTGTCTGCCACTAAATGTTCTACTGTTGACGACGTGCTTGTCTTGGTCTCCGCCGTCCTAGATGGAGATGATGGCAGAGATACAGGAGGAAGAGAGCACTCTGGAGGACTTTGTAGACAAGAAGATGGGCGATGCGGAGATGCCACAGGTGGAGTGGACCTTCGCCCTCGCCGGCAACTGTCTCAGCGACAGGAAGAACAAACGGCCGGTGATCCAACAGGTGGGGGGGGGACGTTGCGTATTCGTAGGAACACACAAATAGATCTCACAAGTAGATTTCAGTCGGTGGTAATGTGGTTCGTTTACCGCAGAAGAAGAATGCACAAACCCCCATCCCTGCAAAGCGTAGATCCCGAAAAGCTATGCTGAGAACAGTGAAACAGACAATGCCTTTGATGTCAAGCAGCTATGAATAAACTAAGATATTTCTGGAGGGTTAGAATCCCCATCTGTATAGAGCACATGGGTTCTGCTTGAATCTAGTCCTCGTACTTCCTGTTTTCTAGAGTTAGTCTCACCCCCCCCACTGTGTGTAATAAGACATGAAGGCATGTCTGTGTGCATATTTGTCTGTACAAACACTTGATGTTATTGCCCTCTTTTCTGGACAGGTTATGGAAGAACTTGAAGATCTCATCAAAAGGCCTTTCCCTCGAGGAGCAGGAGAGTGAGGCTTAGCAGAAACAGCACAGCAGGGGAGGAGTTTCCCTGGTGTAGTCCCACCTGCAATTTGCTGCGATTCTTCACGTGTTGTTAAGCTGAATGCTTTTAACATGGCAATTGTGCTTATGAACTGTGACCAATAATATAGCGAAGAAAAATGTATCGAGTATATATTTAAACTTAAACGTGATTGCTTGCAATAGAGTAATATTGAATAACTAGTGTGAAGGTGATCACTAAAGCGAGTCAAGTTATGATTTAAATATTTTATTTACCTTTTAAAAAAATCAAACATTTGAATTAAGAAAAAAAATTAAGACCAAACATGACAGTTTTCACTACTATAACCATGACGTCATAGAGAGCGTAAAGGGAATTCCCTTGTCAATGAGGTGAGCGTTTTAACAAGAGTGGTTCATCTAATGTTCATCAGTAGACATGTGACCTTTGTGGCAAAGAAGTCAACATAGGAGCTGTCATCCCTATTCTGTGACTTCCACATCACTGAAGCTGGATGGCACTGCAGTGCCTCAGTAACTGGAGATTGCTGCTGGAAACTGCTGGAAGCTCCTGTTCTCCAAGTCATATGACCCCAACGGACAACATAGACGGATAAGTACAGACAGACGAGACCTTTAATTACAGAGCACCACAGACATACAGCACTTGCATAGAAAAATAAGTTGTTTCTCAGCAGATGTGTTTTATGTAAACCACAGTTTCATAACAAAAAAAAAAGTCACTTATTTCCTATATATATATATATATAAAAAAAAAAAAAAACACGGTATTAAAATTATGAATGACAAGGAATTTCTTTTTTCTATTTGGACTTCTTCAAAGCTGTGCAGAGACAATTTGTCTCAATTCCCAATGAAACACTTAATTTGACACTGACACAAGGAATGCAGGGACAGATTGCAAGCATGTGAACTGATGGATGGGTTTGGCACAAATTCACATTAGTCGCGCTAACATTAACATACTTCTGAAGCTTTTTTTGTGTATCTGCAACTACAGTGTAAAAACTCAGACCGTCTCAAATCTAGCCTCCATGACTTTGTCAAATACTTGTGAATACTTGTGAATGCAGTTAATACATATATACTCCTACAGCTTCCATTTGACAGGCTTACAAATGGAAGTTCTCAAGTGTGTGTTTCTCTGCTCAGTTGTCCTTGATGTGCATAGTAGAGTCTCTGGGTGGTGGTGGGTTGGAGGTTTGGAGGTTTAAGGAGATTTCTGAAGGTTGTGTCAAATGAGAATTCTCTAGATCACTTGGTATGTCCCACTGTGGAACACGTGTGTGTTTTGGGGGGAGCGGGCGGTATTCAGTCATCCTCCTCTCCATCTCCAGGCTGTCTGGTTATGCGGCGTCCACCCCTCTTCCCAGTAGGGCCCTTGGGCTTGGCGAAGGCCTGTTTGTGGGCATGCTGCTTGGGATGGACCTCTTCGTACAGGAAGTCACCAGTCAGCTCTTCCCCATTTTCTATCTCTAGCTGAGAAGCGACACAGAAACGGCAGTGATCAAACCGAGATCGCGAGGTCGACTCCATTAGTGTGCGAAGCTACGGGACTTGGAACAGGAAAACGTCAAAACACATGTATTGTTTTAGTGCTGAAGTGTGTGCTATGAAGGTCTCCTACCTTCTTTTCAATCTCCACCTGAAGATTGTTTTCCACCATGTCTACAAGGGGGTTCTTGCAACTGGAGTACAGCATCCTCTCCTTGATGCTGCACTTGTACCCAGGCATGGAGTAGATGAACACTGGCAACACAACAAAGGCAAAGTTCCACACAGCATGAAGAACAAGGTGGTTTGGAGAGCAGCCATCACTGTCCACCTACTTCATAACCTCCAGACACCCCTGCCTTCACTTGCACCCAGGTTACAGACACTGGGATGTACTTTTAAGTGTAGTAGAGGTGGTTCGGCAAGTAGCCATGCTAGATTTTGAGTCAAGTGTAAAAGCTCTGGGTTCAAAACCATGGCAAAACTTTACAATAAGGTGACACTAAATACCCTGTAACAAAATGGCAATACCTTTTGTAAAAAAGGAATAGCCATGTAATGAAATGGTATAAAGTGTTATCAGTATGTTATTAAAAAGGAAGGCATAGTATGGGGGGGAGGTGTAAGGGGTAAGTGGATGTTGTGTTACCAAATCAAGATCAATGTTAATCCACTTGGTTGAGGTTGGGAAAGCCCAACCCCAACCAAACCAAGTTTCACTTGTGTAATAACTTGTACCTCTAAACTTATCAAGTTTACCTGTAGATTCCAGGTAGTCCCCCTCGTGGGAATGTTTATACTGGAAGAAGTGGTAGCGGGCGGTGTCTTTGGGAATGCGCTTCGGCAAATCTTTCAACTCTGTCGGGTCAGTGTTGGTCAATCGAATGAGCTCCTTTTCAAAATCTATTTCCTGTTGACAAACAATCCAATAATGTGTGAATGTAACATTTATGCCTGGAGAATATCATTTTGTCAAATGTAGAATCTTTGTTTTATTTTTGAGTCATGAAATACTGAGGGACTTTTTATGTTCTGATGATTACATAATTCTGGTACAAAAAGGCAGATTGGACAGGGCAGTGCCGGCTGTCCGTCACAGTTATCCCTTTGTCACCAAAATCTGACCCTGTGACACAACCTCTTGAATTTCAATGAGAACAAATGACACAATGTCACACAGACAAAATGCACTGTTTTGTCTCCTAAATAACCCCTTGGTCGAAAATCTCAATGGAGATGTGTCACTTCAGACAGAAGATGATAGAAAAAGGAAAAACAAACATGGCTGATTCAGCGGACTCGTCGGGCTTAAGCCGGGGAAATACACCAGAGATAAAGAAAGAGGAAATGAAGGGAGCTCACAAGTTGTACATAGTTGACTTTCTTGTCCCTGAATCGTTCCAGTGCCTCGACAGCATCTCCGTGCATGGGGAAGGCTACCCCCTGCAGGGTCTGCTGCTTGGTGTCCACGCTGATGTCTGTCTGCACCTGAACACACACACACACACACGCGCACCAAACACTTAAAAAACGGAATAACAAGACTTTGCAAATACCTTTAGTTATGGTCATCGCACAGGTTGTGCATTGTTGAGAGGGAACCGCTATTTCAATTGAGCACAACTCCCTTGAGATTAGCATTTAAACCTCTCGGCCCCACAACACTGGAGATGTTACTGGCGCTCCTTTATTGAGCCTGATGAGGCGAGGCTCTAAATCCCCACCTCGGTTTGGAAAGGGAGGGAGATTACTCTGATAGATTTTTAGAGCCTTGTTCCCCACTCAAACGCCAGCCCTGCCCGTGCACACCTATGGCACTCTGATGGGCCAACCGCATTCAACCAGAGGATTGTGTTTTTTGGGGGGGTATTATTTAATTCTATCTATTTAGGAAGAGTATGCAGTCTCTCTGATCCGCATGAATGAACGATAAACATTTCAAAGCCTCTTTTGTTCCCACTCACCGCTTAGTTTGTATTATCTTCCTTCAACAGCTGGACGACAGACATGAATGCAATTCTGACTTCCTGATTTGCTTTTCTGCTACTGATTGGCTGTCCTGGAGAGGAGAAGCCTCTAAAAAGACTTCCTTTTATGGTGTGTTAGCTGACAGATCGGGTTTACTTGATAGACTGGGCTCAGGAAGACAATGCTGTTTCCCTATAGCCAAGAGTCCTTTCGTGTTGTTTTCCGAAAGCACTGCACTGCCTTTCAATGGAGACAGTGAAAGAGGAGAAGCGCACTTCTTTGTTCGGTTAAGAAAACCCAAACAATGGAGTACATTCTAAACAAAAGTTAAATGGTATCGGATCCACTATACCAGTTTAGCACAGGCCATCACTTTCCAGAGTTCTCCTAATCTTATCAGCGGAGTCAGGTACCAGACAAGGGTGTGACCTTTCCTGAAACTTGCACACTCATGAAGAATCAATAGAAAGTATTGAATGACCACACCTCATCAGATTTAGAATAACGGGGCCTATATATGGGCTCATGAACCCATTTTAGAACAACATGTCTTTGTTCACAAAGCACAACATTCATAAAGCAACGTTCTGTTACCTTTTATGAGATTGTTGTCTACAGGAAGAAACATTGCTGGCCCTCAGTAACAGAAATTTGTCTTCCGCAGTCTACACAAAATTCAAAGCAGATGTGTTTTTTGGATATCTTGCTTTCGTGTTGAAATAAACCACTATTATTTTAGTGCTGAAACGGCCCGCTACAACCACTGCGTTTGAGACCACATCTAAAGCCATTACCACACCCTCCGCACAGGTTCACATGAATTCAAAACACAACGGAATGACCACCCCCAAAAACACGAGACCCCCCAAAAATGATCTGTGCCAACAAATTCACCTACACAAAGAAAGGGCTGCGACTGGGCCGTGAACTTCTAAGAAACCTCAACCGTATCCACAGGGGAGAAATCTAAAGGGGAACTACTGAATCTGCCTCGCACAGGAAGTGAAGACGGTAGGTGTCGCTATGCGAAGTGTTTGTGCGTAAAGTACCTGATTCAGTTTAATCTTCCTCAGCTCCTCCTCAGCGGTCGTGAGGGGCAGAGGAGCCGCCTGGGACATCAGGTACTTCTGATAGCCTCTCAGACACACTTCATCCTTACAGGGAGCAATGCATGATGTTAGCCACTCGTCAACCACAGTTACGGACGGCATACCGTCACGGACTCGAAAAGGTGTGAGGACGGGTTACCAGACATGTGTTTGTCGTACAGCCTCGACTAACCCGTGTGTTGCCAAAGATCTCATCCTTGATGTGTCCACCACCAAACTCTTTCTTCAGTGTGGCCCTGGTAGCAGCATATAACATTTTTGGTCGCACCTGTTTGGAAAATAAAATGTGTATTCTTAATTGACATCATTAGCTGGCTTAATTTAACTATTGCATGACCATACAATCTGCAGTCTAAACAACGGCCTACCTTGAATGGGTAGTAAGTATGTGTTAAATAGTCCTAACCATTTTACGCACCAATTTAATAAGGAATATCTCAGCTACAGCAGCAATGGGATATCACACAGCTACAGGACATGTGCAACAGTTTTGAAATCCCTGGGGCGTCCAGACAAGCCCAAACCAGTGGCCCTCTGCCTTGCATTCTGAGTAGGAATGTGGAGCCCTGCCCTGTCTGGTGAAGGAGCCTCTGCCACACAACTCTCTCCCCTCTGCTGCTACAGTCTTCATTACTGCGCACTCCTTGCACTCTCTTGTCACTTAATTCACTATTAGTGTTCCGAGATTCACTTTTGGTGAGAGCAGGGTTCGTCTCTGCACGGCGAACAACGCAGCACACCACACAAGGAGTCGGAATCTGACATGGGTCTGCATGTGGAGGAAGGAGGGCCTCGCTAACACAACTGTGCTACCTCATCTGCACGAAGAAGCTATGCTTAGAGAAGCAGAGGTAGGTTTAGCTCAGTGGTTAGAGCACCGAACTGCAGATCAAGAGCTTGCAGGTTCAAATCCTCCGGCACTTTTGGATTCAAAACGGCTGCTAAATGAACACATTATAGAAGCGGGGATGGGCGGCTTACAGGAGCGTGGTCAGGAGACCAGGCCAGGAAGATCCACTCGTAGCCCTGGTTGTTGGTGGAGTCAAGGCGGTATAAGATGTAACATGGCATATCATCCTCCAGCAGAGGCAGAACCAACGAGTCATACTCATGGTCCCATGTCGTTGATGCTTGCCTGGTTTCACCCAGCGCTAACTGCTCTGAAACACAACATATTTGGATTTTTATGTAACAGACAGACATACGTTTTGTTTGTTTTTATTTTACAGGATAGGTTAGAATGAAGCATATTCTGTACCATTTTTGAAAAGAACATTATATTTAACTGACTTACCATCCTCGATCACAATCTTGAGGACTCGATATTGGTCTCCACTTTTTGCATTAGCAAATATGTCCTTTACGTCCTCACCAGCTATGCAACATAATTGAATGTGTTAGTGTATTTCAATCAATAGCAACCACTCAGTGCAAACATATGAACGAACTTCATTTTTTTACATTTGGTTGGTTTCACTCAAAATACTGCTTCCAAAATTGTGTTTGCAGTGTGGAGTTCATTTCAAATGCCATTTCAAATAAAATGTTTAACTTCACAAACCGTGCACTTATTTTGCCATTCAGATGAATTCCTCAATCTAGTCAAGGTAGAGCATATGAAGACTACAGTACCATGCTTGTATTTAGGCCTATCTCTGGCAACAGCCAAACGAAATACCTCTTTCATTCAATCATCCATAAATGTAATGTAATTAGTGACTTTAAACTTCTTTCTTTCCAATGGAAGTGAACTATAAAAACAGTGAGTACTGTTGATCAAACAGTAAAGACAACATGCAGTGAAGATCACTATGTTGTTAAACAGATGAACTTGTTTCGTGCTCGGCATTCTAATTAGCCATCTCCTCGCGCAGCAATCTGTCAAAAGTCCCCTTCTCACACAATGCCACTACTTGCTAATGCATTGCACTGTATTTCACTTCACTCATTAATAATATTCAATGTATCTCACAATGCACGGGATTAGGGTGAGATGAAATAGCTAGGAAGCAGCAATATCCATATACAGGTAACTAGTCGTGTTTAAAATTTTAGGTATAGTGTGGGCCAACTCAGCTGTTTGAATGAAGGCGTTGCCCAACCATTCCTGTCAACGATACTTTTCACGCTTATAGCTAGCTACTAACATGAACTAGGAATACAATACAATAGCCAAATGTGTCAGCCGAATACATCGGCTTTCAGGCAAATCAAGACAGTCCACTGAATCAATGCTAATCGAAATCACTGCTAACAGCAAGCTAGCTAGCAAGCTAGCTAGACATCGTCTGCGATAGTGTAAAATTGAATCCGGGCACACTCGTCCACTTGCTCAGTCGGTTGCAGTGAGCTGTCTGTTGCAGTTAAAAGTACACCGACCATAAAGTTCAAATGTGCCAAGTAAACTATTATTAATATTCGTAACATAGCTACCTTGTATTCCCGTTTGATGTGACATAGTGCCTTTTGGTTTTTATCGAAAGAGGGGATGAAGCTGATGAGGAAAAGCAGAGTGAGGAAGTAGGAAATGGACTACAGTAACACGATCCGCACTCTAAATGTCGTCATCAGTCTTCTGGTCACATGGCGATGAAGTATTTATGAATGATTGTTTCAAATGTCTTTAATAAATTAAAACCATATAAATCATATTTCTCCTTTCAGTTTAGAGTGAGTTATTAATCATGTGTCATTTAATTATTCCTGGAGTACACTATTGAATGCATTAAAATCACCTTCTGTATTCCCACTCTTGGCCCAAGACAACATTACTCTTCGTTGTTATTCCTAGATTATGTACAATTCATGAATGTCATATGGCCTGATTTCTTTCTAAATGCTGTATTGAATCAGATGCCTTGATAGCCTATTTGATTAGGTGTTGACTGATGGACAGTCTGTCATTTGGGCCATAACTAATTTTGTAACCATTTGGGCCATAACTAAAATCCTATATTGAATATTTGACGTTAAATGTCAAATTAATCCTGTTCAGAAGTGTGTTCACCCTGATAGACATCCCTTTAACTCGACATTTGAGACGAAATATTTGTGGTAAAGATTAAGGAACAGGTTTATTTATTGCTTCCTGTTTCCTTCCTCTCCTCCTCTCAATATAAATAAATATATCTGCCCTAACAAAATATCCCCGCTGCCCGTGGGAAGCTCCATGGATTTGTTACATTGCATTGAACTGATGGTATGCAGTCGCCGCGGGAATAGCATCCATCAAGTGATCTCCAGCATCCTAGACACAGACCAGCGAGCCGCTCCGACCGTGCTGACCAAGCACCTCGTCACTGACTCGTAGCTGCATGGCCGGCCAGCACAATGGAAGAGGATTTGGGGGTGCCACTGTTTTAGCAACAACAGGTCGTATGGATAATCCTGTCACAGCCGAGCCAGACGAGTTTCCCTCTGTCGTCGGTGTCGGTGAAGATGATTAGAGCGCCGCTGTCTGCTCACGGGGCTTGATGAAGATGCAAAGAGCCGTGTGGGAGCTGGGCTTCTCGTCCCGAAAACAACGATTGACAGGGAAGCGTTAACCAGCGCGGAGCAGGTAAGTGTATGTGGTTGTGTGTCAGTATTTATATCTAGATCAAATACGGAGGCTGACATTTTTCATGAAATCTACAGTAATTGTAGTAGGCTACACACCGCGGATTGGAGTAGGGTTCAGTTGTATAATCACATAAATCTAGTCGGGCTTGAAAACCCCATGGATCAAGTGTTATATGAGGAGAGACAGATTTGCTGTGGTTTCACAAAACAGCTAATCTAGCCGTGGCAACAAAGGGGAGATTGATGCATGTCTTATTATTGACGAAAATATTTTTGATTGAGCGTGTAAGGAACTTTGAAGGCAGACTTAAAAATAAGAGAGCTATAGCACAGTGTTTCCTGTAGTGTTTTGATTATCTTCTTTCTTATTGGTCACTACATGGCCAGATGCAATTCTTAAGGTGGCCCAGAGAAAAACACTGTTAGAGCAAGGGCATGGAGTTTCAGTGAATGACCATATCCCCCATTATTTTCATGCAGATGGGCAATGATGATGAATTGTCCCAATTTAAATGAAAAGGGGATCTTAAGAAATTACACTTGTGACAGCATGTTGGTGTGTATCTACTGGGAGCTATAACACCAACAACTAAGTTAGCACATCATACCAAGACTAAAATGATGCCTGTGGGATTCAATACCCCCAGAGAGGTTGGAAGAAGGTCTATTTCTAGGGCATGACATCATCCCAATTTCACACTGTGGATATTTTGGGAATCGGTGTCGGAGGAGGTAACCGGTTTGGGAGGGCCAGAGACGGCAGGGCCGTTCGTGGTGTTGAGGGAGGTGGACTTCTTGGAAGAATACTTGTGGATTTAAAAATACTGAGGCCTGGCTGTTGGGAAGTTATTTAAGACTGCACTGCCTGGCAGCCCCAGAACACATAAACACCAGTCATTAGAGGAAGGGAAACAGGCAGGTACTGAATGCAAGCAGCAGTCATTTGGTACAAGAAGTGGTAGGCTACAAAGGGCTGCTTTGTTCAGGTAGGACAGTTTATCCCACAGTTTGATTGATTATACATAGCCCAATACAAATATAAATAATGATCTATACTATAGTAGTATAAGTATTTGATCATTTGGATTTTGATCATATAACTTTTGATAGGTTCTTCATAGTTAGTAAACTGAAAAAATATTGAACTTCCACATGTGGGCTACTACTGTGTTGATTATTCGGTGCCTACATTGCCTATGAACACTTAGTCTTATTGTGATTTCACTCTGAATACTTGGGTTAAAAACCCATGAACAGTATGAACAGTCTGCATTTAGAATAATCCTAGCCTGAACGGAACTCATGAAATTTGCACAGTAATCTGCTGCAGATTTGGTGATAATCTCTCTGCAAAAACCATTCTCCTCTCATGGCCTCTTCTCTGTCCTTCTCTTCTCTTCCCTCGTATCCTCTCCCTTCCTCTTCTGTTCTGTTCTCTCCTCTCTTCTCTGTCCTTCTCTTCTCTTCCCTTGTATCCTCTCCCTTCCTCTTCTGTTCTGTTCTCTCCTCTCTTCTCTGTCCTTCTCTCTTGTCCCGTCTCAGGTAGACTGTGGCTGGCTCCATCAGGATGGAAATTGATGCACGTTTCCGCTACTATTTCCAGCACCCCTGGTCTCGTTTGTTCGTGGCGTACCTCGTGACGTTCTGCAACTTCCTCATCTTCGCAGAGGACCCCATCTCCCACAGTCAGACTGAGGCCCACATGATCGTGGTGGGCCACTGTTTCTCCTTTGTGGTGAGCAAGTACCCAGGCGGAGGATGGAATGTCTTCAAAGTGCTGCTATGGATTCTGGCCATCATCACTGGCCTGTTTGCTGGGAAGTTTATATTCCACCGGCGGCTCTTTGGTAAGTCTTGTGTGGCCCGATGTGGAATGCAGAGTAATACAGAAAGGTTCTCATAAGGGGTTCTGCTACTGTACTGTGAAAGAAGGCACTCTGGTAATGAAAGCAAAGCACAAACACATGTACTCATTCCTTCAGCGTAATCATTTTGTTTCATTG
This sequence comes from Osmerus eperlanus, assembly GCF_963692335.1. Classification (NCBI taxonomy): domain Eukaryota; kingdom Metazoa; phylum Chordata; class Actinopteri; order Osmeriformes; family Osmeridae; genus Osmerus; species Osmerus eperlanus. The sequence continues at coordinate 6,373,753 of NC_085022.1, forward strand.
CGACTTGCTTTCCCCTTCCATGATTCCACTCATTGCACCCACATGCTACTGTGCCTACCTCACTCCTCTCCCTTCGCCCTCCTTCCACCCCTCTCCGCCCAGCACAGCTCTCCCCTTCCACCTCCAACTCCACCCTTCTCCCCAGCTCATTCTCTCCGACTTTCCACAACCCTGACAACCCTCACCCCACTCCCTGGTTGACGTCGGGAAGAGGCTTCCTTGACTTCTTGTGACTCACTCCTTCCATGTTTTCAACCTAGATATAAGCGTGCTGAGATATCTGCTCCTAGTCTGTTCCTAGGATGAGCTGTTAATGACTATAATTAGTTGGGGTCACAGAGTGAGGGATTCTTCCGTCATCTCTGAGTGACTGGCGGTCTCCACAGACCATAAATAGAAGGTGGAGATCATGACTCTCTATAAATGTAAAATGGTGCAGTGTTTGCTTCACAGGCAAATGGCCCGGGTGTCAATGCTTTGGTAGATAGATGGGGAACTTCTAAAGTTACTGCGGTTTTAGAAGGATTTAACTAGAACGTTCAACAAAACCCAGACTCTCAAGCCTTGTTGCATATTTACACTTAGTTCAGTAGAAGGACTCATGCACAGAGTAAGATTTATTTTCCAAACAATGGCCACTTTGACAAACCCCTTTTGACATTGATGTGTTTTTATAATTCTTCTGACCATGACATGGATTTCAGTGGAGTCGAGCTTTCAGATTGGATGTGCTCCGAGGGCATCAGGCAAGAGAGGAGAGAGGACAGAGAGCAGACCTCATGCTGTAGCCAGGTGAAGACTAATGCAATTCGTGAGCCCTGGTGTTGCAAAGGGTGGAGAGAGAGAGCAGGAGGAACAGATGGTGTGTGTGTGTGTGAAAGAGAGAGTTTGTACAGGCACATTTGAGTGTTTGTATGAGTGCTTGTATGATTAAGCAAGGCTGTAAGAGAGTGAGGCATGGCAACATATTGAAAGGGAGAGGGAGAGAGATGGATGGATGGCACTGTTGGAAAAGAGCTTTTCAGTTCAACATTATTTCAAGGCTGTTATGTAATCCCTAAAATGCAAGATGAGCAGACCACAGGCCTCAGTGAGTGACTGTACTGTACATCGAGATATCATCCATTATGGATCATTAAAACAAGCATAGAGCCACTACCCAGACTACTGCACACCCCGCTGCTCCCACTACCCAACAGCAAGCACTCTTCTCATCCAATGATGTGTGTAGGCACACTTATCTATGTGTAATATCTCACTGACCAAAATGAAGAAATGTGAAAGATTCTAAATTGATGGTGGTTTAGGGTCATTATTCTTGCTGAAGTCAACTTTCATATTGTGGGTATTTGTCGTGTTCGTGAGTGTTTGAACAAATGAAGGATTCTTGCGTAACGCGGATTGGACTAACCAAGCTGTTGTTTGCAGGCATGTTATTTAAACCATTTGTAACCAAATAGAGATCTACACATTGTTTGTCTTGCTGACACATTCACTGAATCGTTTATCATTTATGTTGGCCTAGAAAAATCTGCATTTCATCCACTAATTTTACGGCAAATTACACCACCTCCTCCCACTGGCCATGTTGCCGTTTTCACAGAGCACTAAGCGCAATATGTGATTTCACCAGAGGCCACTCAAACGTGAAGCTCATTTATGACAAAATGCATTCCAAATAAACACTCTTTTGTTGAATGAGCTGTGGCTCGCCTGGCTTCATCCTGAACAAGGACAGAAGGTGATGAATGCTAACTGACAGACTATGTGGGTTAAGACTAGCCCGAGGCACACGGGACACCCTGGAATGCTTCCCACAGACACCCCTGGCTGTGTGTCACTCTGTCGAGTGGTGTGTCCCCTTGTGTGTCTCCTTGTCCCCTCAGCAGAATGGCCGTGTCTGTCCCTTTGTCCTAACAAGAGCAGTACATTGGGGTTTGTTCGTTCTCGTAAACTGTAGCTTGTATGTTTTACGGAATCACCCTTTAGATTGCCAAACCATGTATCTTAATTTATGTCTTGTTTTATGCTTCTCCCAATCAGAGGATTGCCTCTAAGTGAATGTACTGTGTCGGTCCACAAAGCCAACTCATTTCTTCTAGTCTGTTATACTGGTCCAACACAGTTGGCCAACAAGATTTATGGCCTGACATTACTTGCGCACTAGATAATGAAAAGCAGTAAATTTTATTTTGTGCTGCATGGGGTTTAGCATAAACATAATGTATGCATGTCCCTTTTCACCAGGCTTGTGCTTCTGTTCCAACATGACTACATCTAAGTTGTTCATTAGCAAACATCAGCGTTCGTTTTTTTGAATGAAGTTGATGAAAATGTCTCCAGACATCTATTTCCCTCTGATCACTGAAGTGGTTCTCCTGATGAATCCAAACCCCTGGGACCTGTGATCCTCATGCAGGAGGTGATGGTAACCATGGCCTCCCTGCCGTGTTCCAGTGTGTTGAGAACGTGGAGCCTGTTGTGGTGTGTCGTGCAGAATGCAGCTCTCCTCCGTGGAAGTCTGCTCCCCTAGATCCTTAACCGGAGCCCCAGGGATGCCATCTGGGCCTTGTCACATCACATGTCGTTACAGTGGTACGTTGTGGCTAGGAACGCTGCGTGTGGCATTATGACTGGGGGTTGGAGTGTGTGTGTGTGTGTGTGTGAAAGAGTGTGTGTGTGTGTGTGTGTGTGTGTGTGTGTGAGTGAGTGTGTGTGTGTGTACATGTGCTATATGCGCTTGGATGAGAGGAAGGTGTGTATTAGTTTGCACTGCATACATTGTCTGCATACAATATGCGTTCATTACATGTTAATGTGCGTGGGGAAAGTGTAGTAA